>NW_015169199.1:505059-523858 GCF_001447785.1 Gekko japonicus
ACCCTCTGATTGAGATAGAAGGACTCCCCAGCATCTCCGTTCCTACTGTATCTGATGAAGGGAGTGTTGACTCTCAAAGACCTGAACATCCGGTTGGTCTCTAAGGTGCTCTTGGACTCGAATTTACCTGTTTGCTTGCATGGGGGAGGGGAGGCACTAGTGTAAGTACAATGGATCATAGAGGCCATATAGTCCAACCCCCCATTCAATGCCGGATCAGTCTAAAGCATCCCTGACTAGTGTTCAGCTGCTGCCCGAAGGCCTCTGGTGAGGCGGAGCTCACCACCTCCCCAGGCAGCCAATTCCATTGCCGAACCACTCTTAACCAGTGTTCCCTCTAAGCTGAGTTTGTGTGAGCCAGCTCACAGTTCTTTAGCCTCCGGCTCACACATTTTTGTCTCAGCTCAGGAAGGGATGGGGCTCCAGAGCAAACTGATTTATGCAGTAGCCAAATCGCTCACTCACAACTTTAATGCCAGTAGCTCACAAAGTAGAATTTTTGCTCACAAGACTCCACAGCTTAGAGGGAACATTGCAACTGTATTTTTTTTTTTTTTTTTGCTGATATCCAGCCAGGACCTTCCCGCCCTTAATTTAAAGCCATTCCCGCGAGTCCTCTCCTCTGCTGCCAACAGGAACAGCTCCCTGCCCTCCTCTAAGGGACAGCCCCTCAAATCCTTCAAGAGAGCCATCCTGTCCCCCCTAAACTCCGTCTCCTCCAGACTGAACATTCCCAAGTCCCTCCTTCCTTTCCCCACAGGACTTCTTGGTCTCTTGAGTCCCTGCTCATCTGCACCTGTCCCATTTGGGTCCACATGGAGCAACTAAAAAGCTTTACAGATAGTTCAGCTCCCCGATTCACAACCTGCCATGGGGCAGTCCAGAATTCTACTTTTTCTGTGTAATTTGTAGAACTGAAAATCATGGAACAAAGTTTGAGTCCAGTGGGCACCTTTAAGACCGGCAATGTTTTATTCTGGGTGTAAGCCTTCGTGTGCGTGCACACTTCTTCAGATCCATGCACACAAAAGCTTATACCCGGAATAAAACTTTGTTGGTCTTAAAGGTGCCCACTGGACTCAAACTTTGTTCTGCTGCTTCGGACCAATACGGCGACTCGCCTGAAAATAATGGAGTGAGACTCAGCACACAAATTAGTTGTGATCAGTGTTCCCTCTAAGCTGAGTTAGTGTGAGCTAGCTCACAGTTTTTTAGCCTCCAGCTCACAGATTTTTGTCTTCGCTCAGGAAGGATGGCTGCAGAGCAAACCAATTTATGCAGTAGCCAAATCGCCCGCTCACAACTTTAATCCCAGTAGCTCACAAAGTAGAATTTTTGCTTCCAAGACTCCACAGCTTAGAGGGAACATTGCTTTTGATAAAGCCCCGTTGATTTTGATAGGACTTGAAATACAACTGACTTACACTGGGGTATGCAGGAATTCTGTTTCTTGCCACTCAGTGTTAAACTTGTTCAATTTAACATCTCCCTTTTTTTGTGGGGGGGGGGAGTTTCCTTAGAAGTTAGTAAGGGATCGATGTGGATTTTCCTTTACTGCTGAATAAGTTCGGATCCTCAGCATAAACCCGGTCATTTCAATGAAGTAATTTTTTATGTAACAGAATTAGAGAAATACGCCATAGATGTTTGGTCCCAGCTAGTCAAGAAAAACAGATCTTCTGTCAGTATTACCTGATCCTCCACGTTCCCAGTTCCAGATTACACCAGCACCTCTCTTTCAGGCTTTTCTGTGACCTTTGGGGCTCGGTTTCTTAATGTTATTGAATTTCTGGCGGCCTTAGATCTCTTCTTTAAGACACTCCGTGTCTGTCCATTTGTTTCTGCTGGCCTGCATGTTTTGTTGGCTGAAGCGGAGCTCCGTCATCGGCACACAGCCTGTTCGATTTAACTTTATGCATCGTTTCCTGGTTCAGAAAGCTAATTTCTAAGTACTTTGGAGGAGCCCTTTACTCACGTACATCTTTCATCAGGGCGCATAAACTTAGGAATGGCAAAGTAAAAAACCATTAGCATGCGATGTTTGATATTGGTTTTGCAGTCGGTAGAACAAGATTGATGAAATGTTATGTTTGGCCAAAGCTTGAGTTTTCCTTTGGAATTCAGCATTGAGAGAACGGGTTGTCAGAACCAATAAGTTTTCCATCGCTCGGGATAGGAGGCATGTGGTAGTAATTAGCCAGAGAAGGTCTTTAGCTGAGCGGCTCCACAAAAATTCTGGCAGGAAACATAATGAGAAACTACAGTTCTGCGATTGCTGATGTCAAAAAGTTTCCAGATAAAGTTGAATGCGTTTGCAAACGCTGGAGCCACTGAAGTTTTGTTGACAGACGTTGTTCAGAGTCTCACGATAGCGTTTGCGTTTCTCTCTCCCAGGAAGCAGCATACATTAGGATCTTTTTTGTGCGCCCATAATTATTTAGATAATATATTTAAATTGTCACGTAGTGGAAGGAACTTACGAATAGGGACAGCTGGATTTCCCCTTCCTGCTCTCTGTTGTGTTTTTCTCACTTTCCAGCTTAAACCGGGGATTTGTCTAAAATCAGTTTTGGAATTTGCACGTGTGAACTTGCTGTCATTTCAGATCGTGTCTTTTATTATGTCAGGCTGCTGTTGCATATTGAATAGGTCAAAATGCTAAGAAAATCCTATCAAAATCCCGTTTTACACTGGAATTGAGTGACTGCATCTATGCAACAAGAGCGTATTCTTAAAATTAAAGCTTCAATGGAATCCTGATGCGATTTTGCTATCACAGCCCCACTAATTCTAAATAGATACAGACCTGTAAGGAGATAAGGGGGGGGGAAGGGGGGGATGATATCCTGTGCACATTTATAATAGCAAAAGTTCTATTGACATATCTCTAAGTCACGGTTACCCAACATGGTGCCCACGGGAACCCACCCAAAAGACCAAAACCCCGTGCACACTTCCAACAGCGCAAGTTTCTATTGACATAAATCATGGGTCCCCAGTGTAGCACTTGCCAACACTTTCCCCCCCCCCGGTGCCCAAGTGTTTTAAGAAGGTGGGTGGGGCCAGGTGCGGCTTTTGCCCAGCAAGGCTTCTGATTGGCCACCGGAGATTGGATTTTTGAAAATGTCGCCTTGGCCGCAGCCAGCACCACAGCACGAGGCTCTCCGTGGTGTGCCTGAAGGGAAGCCGGTGGCAGCCGTTTCCTGCCTTCTGTGGCAGCCGTTCTGTTGGTATGCCCACCGTGCGGTGTCAGAGTCCACAGGCGCCCTCAGGGACCCCTGCCCCAGAGTAGGCCTGCCCTGCACACAGTGCATCAGGGCAAGCGCAGGCCACCAGCCCTGTGTGTTCTGGCCTACCAGAGCCTGAGCAGTCTTGTCGGGCAGGGTGAGGCAGGCAGGACAACGCTGTAGGTTTCTTGAGTCTTTCGAAGACTTGGACAGGTGAGCCACAGGCTTTGAAGGCATGCTCCTTGTGACCCGCAAAGATCTCTAAGATCAACTGAGAAAATCCCCTTAGCCCATGGCCTGTGCCCCACCTGGATGGCCCAGGCTAGCCCGATCTCCTCAGATCTCGGAAGCTAAGCAGGGTTGGCCCTGGTTAGTCCTTGGATGGGAGATCCACCAAGGAAATCCAGGGTTGCTACGCAGAGGCAGGCGAGGGCGAACCACTTCTGTTTGTCTCTTTCCTTGAAAACCCTCCGGGGTCTTCATGAGTTGGCTGCGACTCGATGGCAGATTCCACCACCACCAGTTTACTGTAGCGTCCTGTGCCCGGGAAGTCATTGTGTCCAAAGTTCCTGGTGTTCTTTCCCAGGGAATAACTGATAACTCCTTGTACAAGAACGCTGGGAGCTCCAGACATGTAACTGCCAGCGCATTGTCTCATTTGGCCATAAGAGCATGAGCACTGAGGTCCCTGTGGTACAAACTTTGCCTTAACGACAAGCTCAGTAGTAGTAGAAGAAGAAGAGATTGGATTGATACCCCGCCCTTCATAGGACTCTCAGAGCGGCTTACCAACTCCTTTCCCTTCCCCTCCCCTCAACAGACACCCTGTGAGGTAGGTGGGGCTGAGAGAGCTCTGACAGAAATGGCTCTTTTCCAAGAACAGCTCTGAAAGAACATATGACTGACCCAAGGTCACCCAGCAGGTGCAAGTGGAGGAGTGGGGAATCAAACCCACTTCTCCCAGGTTAGAGTCCGCGCACTTACCCACTACACCAAACTGGCTGCCTCTTCATACACAATATGAAGTTAATAGTATTACTATTACTGAGACTGATTATGATGGCCAGCATGGTTCCATGGTTAGACTGTAGTTGGACAAAGCTTTGGAAGACCCAGATTCGAATTCCCGCTCTGCCATGGAAGGTTGTTGGATGCCCTTGGGCAGGTCACGCCGGTTTATTGTAGAGAGCCAGTTTGGTGGAGTGGTTAAATGCGTGGACTCTAACCTGGGAGAACCGGGTTTGATTCCCCACTCCTCCACTTGCACCTGCTGATGTGACCTTGGGTCAGTCACAAGCTCTGGCACAGCTGTCCTTGAAAAAGAGCAGTTTGTGTCAGAGCTCTCTCAGCCCCGCCCACCTCACAGGGTGTCTGTTGTGGGGAGGGGAAGGGAAAAGGAGTTTGTAAGCAGCTCTGAGACTCCGAGTGAAGGGCGGGGTATAAATCCAATCTTCTCCTCAGAATTACCGTACTTTGCAGGGATGTAGTGAGGATAAAAAGGAGGGAAGGAGAAGGCGGTAAGCTGCTTTGGTTTCCCGTGACAGGGTACAAATGAAATAAATAAATAAATAATAAGTAAATAACCCTTGTCTATGGAGTGCTTGCAACACACTAAGCGTGTTTGTAGACGAAAGTGATTGTTTTATTCATTCATCGTTCATTAATTCATTCATTCATCCTTATGGCGCACTCTTCTTGCAAGCGGGCTCAGGGCAGGTAACAACATTTCAGTAATGCAATGAATATAATTTAAAAGTTTTTTTTAAAAAAACACCGCAGTATACCTTAAGATGGTGCTCACAATCCAAGGACAGAAACTGGCTGGTTGTGAGAGGTTCCCTGGCCCGTTGGTAACAGACGATTAATAGCCAGCAGTGGTTGGATGGGTGACAGAAACCTCAGGAAGGCCATACATGGACGCCCGCTGCCTCAGTGTATGCGGCATATGCCTGCCCTGTGCCTGGAATGTTTGGGATCCCGTGCTGAAATACCCCACATTTGAAGGACACCATGCTGACTTTAAAAAACAACAACACATCAATGAAAAGAGGTGAGAGGGCAGAGAAGAATGATTGGTCCACTGGCTGTTGGTGTCACAATAGCAGTTAACTCCCATCTTGGGACAACCTGTTCCTTGCTGCTCTTCTTTTGGCCATTTGTGGGTCTCTCTCTCCATTTGTGGGTCTCTGTGTCCCTGGTGGAAGGTCAAGTGTTCGGAGACTTCTTTCCCTCTCAGCCTTCTGGGAGTTAACTGTGCTGTCTTTGCTGAGGCAAGCGCTGAGAAGGAAGGAAGGCGGGTCGTACAGATTTGTTTGCCCACAGGCAATCGGAACATTATTATGGCAAATACCCATTGTGACTTCAGTCTGAAAGGTGGAAGGGGCATCAGGAGTCCCACGCTTGTGGGACAGGTTCTCCCTGGGTATGGCCACCAGCTCAGTCAGAGAATCTTCTTGAAGCAGTCTGGGCTGAGATTTTTTTTGGGGGGGGGGGTTGATGATGCTCCACAGGGCTTTTTTTGTAGAAAAAGCCCAGCAGGAACTCATTAGCATAATAGGCCACACCCAACAGCAGAAACTCATTAGCATAATAGGCCACACCCATGACAGCACAGCTCATTAGCATATTAGGCCACACCTCGTGTTACCAGAAGTGTGATCATCCAGCCACACCCACCTTTCGCTTCTTATTCTGTTTACCTTGATTGTTGTCAAAACCCAGGGCCCTTTTTTGTAGCAGGAACTCCTTTGCATGTTAGGCCACACACCCCTAATCTAACCAATCCTAATGCGTTTCTGCTGTTGGGTGTGGCCTATTATGTTAATGAGTTCCTGCTGGGTGTGGCCAACTTGGAAGCTAGCCGGAACTCCGTTCCTATGCATTCCGGCCCAAAAATACCCCTGATGCTCCATATTTTATAGCCGCAGCCTGTTATCTGTCTGCTTTATGTTACCTGCCATGAACTTTCATGATACGGCACAACAGAGCTGTATGACATATTGATGGAATTTGTGAGTTGCTGCTTTATTTTTTTAATGGCAAAATGTAGCTTTTCACAAAGTAGTAGTTCTTAAATGGCATTGTTTGAATAGCGAAGATGGATTTGGGAAGCATTTACTTAGCAGGTTACCTCTAAAGAAAACTGGAATTTGAACGTTTCTCCCCCCCCCCCCCGGTAACCCCCCCCGGTAATATTTTTACTGACGGAGGACACCGTCCCAAACATGAAGAGCCTTTCAAATGCATCGTGTGGGAAATGTGATGTGGCTTTGGAGTCTAGGACCAGCTTAAGCGGAGTTATGACAAGTTATGGAGCTTGTTGGTGGAGCCAGGGCTATTTTTGGGCAGGAACGCACAGGAACAGAGTTCCGGCTGACTCCTAAGTTGGCCACGCCCAGCAGGAACTCATTAGCATAATAGGCCACACCTAACAGCAGACACTCATTAGGATTGGCTACATTCGGGGTGTGTGGCCTAACATGCAAAGAAGTTCCTGCTACAAAAAAAGCCCTGGGTTTTGACAACAAAGTAAACAGAATAAGAAGCAAAAGGTGGGTGTGGTTGGATGACCACACTTCTGGTAACAAGTGGGGTGTGGCCTAATATGCTAATGGATCTCTGCTGTTGGGTGTGGCCTATTATGCTAATGAGTTCCTGCTGGGCTTTTTCTACAAAAAGAGCCCTGGGTGGAGCTAATATTTTGGGGATGAGAAGCCTGATTTTGTCAGCTCTCGGAAGCTAAGCAGGGTCAGCCTGGTTAGGACTTGGATGGGAGACCACCACAGAAGTCCAGGGTTGCTATGCAGAGGCAGGCAATGGCCAACCCACCTCTGTTTTTTACCATGACCATGATGGCCCAGGCTAGCCCATTCCCATCAGCTTTCACAAGCTAAGCAGGGTCGGCCCTGGTTAATCCTTGGATGGGAGACCACCACGGACGTCCAGGGTCGCTATGCAGAGGTAGGTGATGGCAAATCACCTCCATATGCCTCCGGAAGGCCAGGGTTGCTGTGCAGGGGAAGGCAGTGGCAAATACCACCTTGGAAACCCCATGAGGGGTCGCCATCAGTTGGCTGCTCCGTGTCAGCATTTCCCACCGCCATGGTTTACCAGGAGAGGATCCCACGGGTCCAGTCCTTGGCCTCTCCAGTTCAGAGAATCTTGGGTCATGGTTAGTCTTGCCAGAGCTGTCTCCGTGCCAAAACGATTCTGGCCTCCATGGAGATATCTGTGGTGTATAGCAGATAGAGCCAGGGTGTGCATCTTGACAGCTACCAACACCAACAGTAGCCGTTTCCTGTTTTTGCTGCCTGCCAAGGGATGAACCCCCGACCTGGATGGCCCAAGCTAACCAGGTTCGCCTCTGGTAAGTACTTGGAGAGCCAGTTCAGTGCAGTGGTTAGGTGCGCGGACTCTAATCTGGGAGAACCGGGTGTGATGCCCCACTCCTCCACTTGCAGCTGCTGGATGACCTTGGGCAAACCATGGTTCTGACAAGAGCTGTCCTTAAAAAAAGAGCAGTTTCTGTCAAGAGCTCTCTCAGCCCCGCCGATCCCACAGGGGGTCTGTTGTGGGGAGGGGAAGGGAAAGGAGTCTGTAAGCCCCTCTGAGACTCCGAGTGAAGGGCGGGGTATCAATCCAATCTCTCTCCTTCTTCTTGGAAGGGAGACAACCAAGGAAGTCCACGGTTGTTACACAGAGGGAGGCAACGGCCAACCACCTCCATCGGTCTCTTGCCTCGAAAACCGTGTGTGTAGGGGTAGGCCCTGGTTAGTATTTCACACAATTCCTAGGGATAATCACCTGAAAATGATATCAATTAAATATATTGTACCAGCGATGGCATTCACTCATTGCTTCTATTTCTTATTATTCATTTATCTTGTTAGATTTATATCCCGCCCTCCCCACATAGCTGGCTGAGGGCCGATTCCATCAGCTGCCACATACAAAAACTTACAAACCATTAAAACACAACAATAAAAATACAACGAAATGCCCATGTGCTAATCATTAGTGCCTCGACAGAGGAGGTTTTTCAAATTGGGCTCCTAGCTGGTAAACGTAGATCTGACCCACTGAAGGGGAGGCCCAATATGGGGGGGGGCAACACCCACCGCCTCAACTAAAAATCTGGCGGAAGAGCTCCGTCGTACAGGCCCTGCGGAATTGTAAAAGATCCCACAGGGCCCTGATCTCATATGGGAGCTCATTCCAACAGGCGGGGGCCAGGGCCAAAAAAGCTCTGTCCCTAGTTAAGGCAAGACAGCCATTCCTGGGGCTAAGCAGAAGATGCTGATTGGCGGATTGTAAAGTCCTTCAGGGCTCGTAGGGGGAGAGGCAGTCTTGCAGATATGCAAGCCCCTGGCAAGAAGAAGAAGAAGAAGAAGAAGAAGAAGAAGAAGAAGAAGAAGAAGAAGAAGAAGAAGAAGAAGAAGAAGAAGAAGAAGAAGAAGAAGAAGAAGAAGAAGACTTTCCATTTATTAATCGCTTTCCCCAGTGGGCTCAAAGCGATGTACAGTTACTCAGTATTGACAGGGGACTAACAGTGTTTGTAGGGGAAAGGGAAGACAACATATATTCATTTTTAATTGCACGCACCGTCACTGCCCGGTATAGACATCCTTCTGGCTTGGCTCCGTCGTTTTCCGCAGGGCTGCTTGTTGGCCAGGCTTCAGGACCCGTTTGTCAATCGCCACACTGCCACCGCCTGGCCGGAACATCCATTGCAGGGATTCTTTCGTAGCTGAGAAGCTGTTTCGCCTTCCAAGCCTTGACCAGGACATCCCGACCATCAGCTAACACCCTCCCACAAGGGAGATTGGCGTGCCCACCCTCTCTAAGGAGTGGTTCCCATTTTATCTACTCGCCGAGGCTTTCGAATTGCTGGGTGGACGATGAGCTGGGGACAACAGGCTGGCTGCTCACACCAGCGCGGGGCTTGAACCAACACAGTTCAGATGTTAAAACAGTGGGATATACCCACTGTGCCACCGCACAGAAGAAGAAGAAGAGGAGGAGGAGGAGGAGGAGGAGGAGATTGGATTTATACCCCGCCCTTCACTCTGAGTCTCAGAGCGGCTTACAAACTCCTTTTCCCTTCCCCTCCCCACAACAGACAGCCTGTGAGGTTGGTGGGGCTGAGAGAACTCTTTTGAGGACTGCCCTTGAGAGAACAGCTCTGATCGAACTATGGCTTGCTCAAGGTCATCCAGCATCTGCGAGTGGAGGAGTGGTGAATCAAGCCCAGTTCTCCCAGATTAGAGTCCATGCACTTAACCCCTACACCAAAGTGGTTCTCATATTGAAACAATGAATATTGGGGGGGGGGGATCATGAAAAAAACAAAGCGGTGGAAATACTTTCAGCAGTGCCCCCATCCCCATCTCTCCCCAGGCACTATCCAGTCAGTCCTTGTAACACTAAAGGAAGAGCTGCTGTTAACTGAGCTATTGGCGTTGGTGCTCATTGCTAGGAAATAATGATATTTATTTAGAGTAGGGAACGGTGGTGGGTTTTTGTTTAGAGGTGTGATTTTTTTAAAGCTAAGAAAAATGTTCCTAAGCTCTTAGTACCTAAAGTGGCCCACCATACAGCTTGGAGTGTTTATATGTATTTTGAGGGTAGCCATGTTGGTCTTCAGTACAACAGCTGGATTTTGGTTGAGGAGTGCCTTAGAGACCAACAGTATTTTCCGGGTCTACGCTTTTGAGAGTCATGGCTCCCTTCGTCAGATACGCACTGGAACAGAAATCCCTGAGTCCTTCTATCCCAGTCAGAAGGTGGGAGAGGAACTCAAAGAAGGAACTCAGGAAGCAGAGGTGCAGGGCACGTCGTATTCAGTTTGATTAGAGCCTCTAGGCGTCGCATCTGGAGGACGAGGTTTGATTCTGCACTTCTCCACATGAAGCCAGCTGGGTGACCTTGGGTCAGTCACAGCTGTTTCAGAGCTCTCTCAGTCCCCCCCCGCAATAAGTTTAGCTCGCCACCTAGTGGTGCACAGTGCTAAAGAGTTAGAACTTAAGGCTGCCAAAAGATCTTTGTATCTCCTGGCTAGACTACACACAATGCCATATGATAACTAATTAATTTAATTCTTCTGCTGTAATTGAGCTGGTGACAGTGTTCACTGTACCCTTGCATCGTCACTCTGTTCTTTGCAGCAACAACCCTCCCACCTTCTGACTGGAAAATAAAGACTCAAGAGTTTTCCATTTCCACTTGTATCTGATGAAGGGAACTTTGACTCTCAAAAGCCTAGGTATTAGGGTTGATTTACAGATGAAGATATGGATGGAAATTAAAGCAGAACTTATCATCATCATCAGTCAGATTTTCTGGCTACGGGCCTGGATGTAGCCCCAACCCAAACATCTCCTAGGGTTGTAGTGGCAGGACTGGCAACATACTTGCGCAGTGAGGCTGGTTTCATGTCTGTGATTGATGAATCTGAGTATTGTCATCACTGTAGCTTTTCCCCTGTAGGTCTGATAAAAGCTCTCTTTTTCCATCAATATCTCTCACATGATACATTTTTAGGGTTGCCAAGTGGCACTTACCTCCTCCGCGGGGGTTCCCGGGTGTCTCCTGGTGCGCGTGCGAAGTGTGCACCGCATGCACATCACTAGGAAGTGACATTATGACGCCGGGCACGTTGGGGGCAGGACCACGACCATATAAGGGAAAACCATAGAGTTTTCCCTTGTATGGCCGTGGTCCCGCCCCCACCACTTCCTGGTGACGTGCACGTCGGGGAGGAGTTCCCCCCAGGGCCCGATCCGGCGGCGCCAGGGAACGGGCCTCTGGGGGGACTTGCGATCCCTATACATTTTGTGTTCCTTCATAACTTTCGCAGGAGTGTGGAGAATTAGTGCCAAACATGTGCATGGAACTGCACTCATACATGAAAGTCAGTTCTGTGTCATGTAACCATTGTCGTCATGTACCGACTCCATATTCCAGACTAAGTTAGTACTAGATATTTTCCATGAGGCCTTCCACGCAGAGCCAAGTAAATCATGTGGGTCCCCTCCTGCACCCACACACATGATCTGGTCTCATATGCACATGACCTCATGAGTCAGGAAAGGAACGTTTCCATTTTATTTATAAAATGACACGTGACCACGTCGTGGTGATGGTAACTGGGTCCCCTTGACCTCTGAGCCACGGGAGAACGCTCAGCATGTGCTTTTTGGATGTGCCACCTTCAAGCGTACGCCTAAAAGCCCTGGGCTTTAACCAGACCTCATTGCTGTTCTTTTTAAAAAACAGTTAAACCTCTCTGGATTCTCTTTGCTCAAAATTCTCTCCGCTTCTTAGAGATTTCTTCAGATTTCTTTATTTTTTTGTGTGCCACAAACCAGCAAATAATCAACATATCATCAGGAAGGATAATCTGTTAGAGATTCCTTCCAGAAGGAAACATGAGCCTTGGATAGCTGTATTTCCCAGACGTAAAAGAGAGACCACAAAGAGACAAAGTAAACAGAAAGACAACCAGATAATACAAATGGACAGGCCACCTTGGTTTCATTAGACATCTTGGTTTGATTCCGAAATACAGAATGACTGGGGGTTTTTTTCTTTTACCCCAATTTTAATAAATTTTCTTTGAATTTGTCATAGCTATAGCACTCTACAGATAGATCTACAGCATGGAAATTAATATATTTTATTTTTCATAGGAAGCTTCCCTACTGTCCAATATCTCTCTCTCTCTCTCTCTCTCTCTCTCTCTCTCTCTCTCTCTCTCTCTCAGATCTTTTAATAAGGGTCCTGATAGTCCCCAGCTCCAAATTAAATTACTATTAGAGATCCTAGTTTGTTTGATTTTATTTATTTAATTCATTTCCATAACCCCACCTTTCTCCCCGGTGGCGACCCAAAGAGGCCTACCCCTTACCTCCATTTTATTCTCAAAACAATCCTGGGAGGTAGGTTAGGCTCAGAACGTGTGACTGGCCCCAGATCTCACCCAGCAAGCTTTCATGGGAGATCCTAGTCCAAGGGTGATTTCCCACAAGCGCTGCTCCACGCTCACTCTTCTCTTTGGCCTGATGGTACGTATCAATTTCACACAAGCTGCTGCGCGGCCGCATTTTGCCCCGCAGCTTCGTGCGATTTCCCCCACTACTCAATCCTGTTTTTTTGAGGATTGAGGAGACGCGGGGAAAATCGCACGAAGCTGCGGGGCAAAATGCGGCCGCGCAGCAGCTTGTGTGAAATTGACACGTACCATCGGGGCAAAACGGAGGAGTGAGCGCAGAGCAGCACTTGTGGGAAATCACCCCAACACTCTTAACCGCTACACTACACTACACTGGCTCTTGGTGTCACATCATGGTTAAGAGCATGAGGTAGGAGCTGAACAGGTTTGCTTTAGATCCCAGCTTGCTGAGAACTTACCTGCTTTGTTCGCAGGTTCAGAACCAATGGACCTCCTCCAGGGCTGAATAGGGACGTAGGTTTTTTAATCTAATTACAGGTGCTAGTTTTCTGCCCTTAAGCATTTCCCCTGTTCAAGCTGATTATGATAGGCATTGTTCCTTTGAGTCCTTTATGAGCATTCTTTACAACACCCCTCCCGCCTTCTTGTCTAAGATAAAAGGACTCTGATCTCCATTTCTACTCTACTCTGTCTGACAAGGGAGGTTTGACTCTAGAAAGCTTATTGTCGGGCTCCCGCTGCGCCCCTAATGATGCCCCTCTGGTAGCCGTGACGTTGGATGCCCGTATAGGGGAGCGGTCCTGGAAGTCTGGGGAGTTTCAAAGTTGGAGGATGCGTTGGGGCCTCAGACTGATGGGATGGAGTTAACTCCACCCCTAGAGTCCCTCTGTCTCTGCGCCCTGGAGCCTGACTGTTTGGCTGTTTTCGCTCTCTCTAGCACAGCTCTCGTTTGTCTCCACTGCGTGTTTTTCCTCCCTGGCCCCTTCACCTCCTCCGTCCTTTATAATCCCCGCCTGGCTCCCAGCACCACCCATCTTCCCTGCTGCACCCGCCTCCAGACCAGCCCCACCCCTTGATAAGCCCAAACACCATCCCGGCATTCTGGGCAGGGTTGATGCTGTGCCGCCAGCAGCCTCGCCGGTCCATGGGCCACGCCGCTGCCACTGTTCGGGGCGCTCCCGGTCAGTGCACCCACCCCCGGCCGATTCCAAGCAGAGCCCGTCCCGCTGTCTTCTCGTGCTGCTTCTTGTGGGTCGTGGTTCTGTGGTCATGTGTGGCTGACGCTGCTCCCCCTCGCACTGTCAGTGGCTGCTATGACTGGGTCCCTCGGTCGCTGGGTCCCCACCCCAGTGAATGAGAAGGTGCCGACTCTCTCCCGCTGCTCCGCAGATCCTCGGGTAAATGGCATGGCTGTGCTGGCACTGAGGGGGTGGGGTCCACGTCCCGGACCCTCTGGGCCCGGACATTTATACCCTCACTTTTTTGTTGGTCTCTAAGGTGCTACTGGAGACCAATCTAAATGTATCGTCGAAGCTCCCTAAAGTCACTGCCAAAGCTTGCCTTGAGAGCAGTACTATGCTGAGCAGCTTTATGCCTGCACAGTAGCATTTCGGTCACTGCAGCTTGTAGCTTCTGTTGCCCTGTTTGAGAACAAAACTGAATCAACCAACTTGTATAGAGCAAGGAATAGAGATGGGCATGAACCAGCTCACAAACTAAAATTCATGACAAATTTTAGCCAATTTGTGGTTTCCGAAGTCAAGTTCATGGCAGGACAACAGGCACCAACTTTCCATGAACTTTCCAGCTGTTCGTGGAAGTTTGTGCTGGTTGGTGAGCAGAGACATTTCCAGAGAGGCTGCCTCTGCTCAGTCAGAAGGTTTATATCACTTCAAAGCAACAACTTGGAGGGCACATAGAGGATCATCAGGGGGAGGTCCCTTTTGGCTTTGATGTCTCTAGATTGCACAGGATCTGTTCTATATACTCCTGAACTTCCTGAATCTGTGCATGTCCAAACGACAGTCACTTGGACAGGTTCTGGTTCAGGAGGTTCAGATGTACCTCTACCTGCCCTCCAAGTTTCATGGTGATTAGATTTGTGGGGCCTGAGTTATGCCCCTCCAAAAAGGGGGCCCCCAGGAAGGTGCTTTCTGGAGAAATGACTTGGACCCCATAAATTGAATCATCACCATACTTGGAGGGCAGGTAGAGGAGAGTCATCTGGAAATCCTATGTGAGCGTGGTGTCCCTAGAATGCCTTGAACTGACCAACATCCACCAGATCGCATTGCTATTTTTACTCCCCCGCACTCACTGGCAGCTGTTTGAGAACTGATTTCTACTGTTGTTTTACTGGAAAAATATGCTCGAAGCAATATGTAAACATTGGGGGAATGATCCTTAAAATACTTCAAAGATTATTGTTAAAACAGAATACCAAAGCTGATTTAAAGACGTTGCCGTATACATGGAATTAAATAAATAGCAGTCATAACAGTGATGGCACTAAAGGAATATACAAAAGTGGTTTCACCTGTTTGACAGAATGTATGCCAAAAGGCTACCAGATGGACCTTCCAGGGCATGGAGTTGCCGAGAGGAGAGGCTACTACTGAGAAACCCTTATGCCTCGTCTTACCAGATCTTGCTTGGACACGGATCAAGGCCACATGCCTTCATCTCAGTGGGGAGGAGATCCTGGAAATCTCACAAACGCACACAGTTCAAAGGGCATGGCCCAACCACTTTTAAGCCCCATTGATTTGGTTAGGAGACATTTAAGGACATTTTTTACTGCTTACTCTGTGGAGTTTAGCCAGTGCAGTATGCAACAAAGTTGTTCCCAAGTCCATTGAAGTCCGGGGACTTAGAAGGCTATGACTGATTTAGGTGAGGTGAAAGACCCCTTCCAGAGACCTTGGAGAGCTGCTGCCAGTCTGAGTGGACAATACTGATGGACCAAGGGTCTGATTTAGTAGAAGGCAGTTTCATGTATTCTCTGCTTTGCTCTGGCCTGGCTGGCACTAGCCCTATCTTGTCAGATCTCAGAAGCTAAGCAGGGCTCATCCTGGTTAGTACTTGGATGGGAGACTTCCCCTGATTGTGGGTGGAGACAGCCACCAAGAAGTGGAGGACATTCTCGATTCTAGAATTAAAAGAGGGCGGCTGTACTATCTCATCAAATGGAAGGACTTTGACCCCAGTCATAATGAAAAGGTGAAAGCTAAGCATGCTCAGGGTAAAAAAGGAGAGCGCAAAAGTGGGCTTGAAGCTCAACATCAAAAAAACTAAGATCATGGCATCCGGCCCCATCACTCCTTGGCAAATAGAAGGGGAAGTCATGGAAGTAGTGACAGACTTCACGTTCCTGGGATCCCAGATCACCGCAGACTGTGACAGCAGCCATGAAATTAAAAGACGCCTGCTCCTTGGGAGGAAAGCGATGGCGAACCTAAACAGCATGATAAAAAGTAGAGACATCACCCTGCCAACAAAAGTCCGCATGGTCAAAGCAGTGGTATTCCCAGTAGTCATGTATGGCTGCGAGAGTTGGACTATAAGGAAGGCCGAGCGCCGAAGATTCTTTTGAACTATGGTGCTGGAGAAGTCTCTTGAGAGTCCCTTGGACTGCAAGGAGATCAAATCAGTCAATCCTAAAAGAAATCAACCCTGACTGTACCCTGGAAGGCCAGATAAAGAGACTGAAGCTCAAATACTTTGGCCACCCAATGAGAAGGGAGAACTCACTGGAGAAGACCCTGATGCTGGGAAAGATTGAAGGTCAAAGAAGACGGGGACGGCAAAGGATGAGATGGTTAGACAGTGTCATAGATGCAACGAACATGAAATTGAGCCAACTTCAGAGGACGGCGGAAGACAGGAGGGCCTGGTGTGATCTGGTCCATGGGGTCGCAAAGAGTCGAACTACACTGTGTGACTCAACAACAACAAAGCATGTCAAGGCTGCGAAACTAGTGCGCTTTCCATAGGCAGAATCCCCTCAAGTTGAGAGGGTGAACAAGGGCTTGGGGAGGGGGGACAGTATGTCAAACTCCACTCTGCTTAGTTTGCTATGGTTGGGGGGGGGGAAAGGGAAATTCCTGGGGGGCGGGGGAGTGAATGCTGAGTGTGTGAACCATGCTATCATAGAAGCCGTAACTTTTCATGAAGAAGCCTTCCTCCCAGAGGAACATCCTTGAAGCCTTTGTTGCCAGCTTGCTAGGGTAGGTAATGGGATCGTATATTTCCCGGGGGTGGGGGTGGACAACGCAACGGTTAGGCAGAATGAACGTGACATGTGATTGGTCACGTAGACGGGTCTTGTTTGAATTACCTCAGTCCTGACACAGTACTGTTCTGGTCTGGATCATGTCTATTTCTCAATAAACAAATCACTACCAAAGAGAATGTTGTTGAGAGTAACTTGTCCAGGAGCTGCTGTCCAGTGTCCAGTGTCGCTGGAAAGAGGCAGGCAATGGCAAACCCCCCTCTGTATGTTTGTTTGTTTTTTGCCCTGACCAGGATGGCCCAGGCTAGACCTGTCTCATCAGATCTCAGAAGCTAAGCAGGGTCGGCCCTGGTTAGTTCTTGGATGGGAGACCACCGAGGAAGTCCGGAGTTGCTACACAGAGGCAGGCAATGGCAAACAAACTCTGGCTGCGGTCACACGGAGCAGTAGCCACTCTACTGCGATGGAAGATAGGCGGATTTTCCGGGCGCAATCTCACCGCCACATCTGGGAAGCGTAGAGCTCCCGTGGCGCACCTGAGGCTTCCCTCCGAAGATGCACAGTTAAAAACTAGTACCTCGGAGGTACTAGTTTCCAGAAACCACGGGGCAAGGGCAGGCATCTGATCGCGTTTCCGGTGGCATCCGGCGACCGCCCATGCCCCATTGTGAAAAGGTTTCCCCCCTGAAGTCTCCAGGGATGCGCACAAGCACCCAACGAGGCATGCGCTTACTTCCGGTTAAAACAAACAAACAACCCCGTTTGCCGTACCGCGCTGCTTCTTTGGCGCGTCGTGTGATCGGCACCTCCCCCCTAACTACGGGACCTTGACGGGACTGCAAGGGGACGCCTGATCACGCAGTCACGCGTTATTTCGCTGCGGGACAAATAGCCATGCCTCCCCCACCACGATATCCGGCCCGTGTGACCGGGGCCTCTGTTTGTCTCTTGCCTTGAAAACCTTTTGGGACTGTCATAAGTCAGCTTTGAATAGACAGCAAAAAAGTCAGGGGACCTAGAAGGGTATGAGTCTGCTTTGCCCTGTCTTGGATACCCCAGGTGGGCCCAGTCTCATCAGATCTCACAGAAGCTATGCAGGACTGGCCCTGGTTAGTTCTCGGGTGGATCTCGTGCCTGCAGGGTTTGCACTTCTTTGGCCCCGTTCACACGCCGAATTTGCTGCAGGAGAGCCACGAATGTCGGGTGGATTTTTCGGGTGCGATCACACCGCAACATCTGGCGGGCGTAGCGCACCCGTGGCCAACCCATGGCGTCCCGCTGAAAATGTGCGGTTAAAAAGTACCTGCACAAAAGTACGGACGGCTTCCGTGTGATCGCGCCGGCGTGGCTTTTCCCTCCGGCCATCTTTGTTGAAGCGCAGGCGCCAAGGGACAGAACCATGGTGTGCTGCCGACGCATCTGATCACGTTCTGGCAGGTCTAACTGCGCCGGCGCAAATAGCCACGCCTCCCCCCCGCGTTATCTGGCCCGTGTGACCGGGGCCTTTATTGTTTTTTTGTATCCCTCCACCTAAATCACTGCCTTCCAATGCTTTTTATCTAACTATGCCAAATTATTTTCAAGCTTTCTTATTATCTCAATTGAATGCACGGCTCACTGTGGTTACGAAGGGAAGATTAAGAAAGATTCCTTTGTGATTATTCTCAGGAGGAAATCGGTACTTTAATACATACCTTATCGAGTGTCCTCTTTATGTTAGCCTTAGAAATAGGTTTTTAGCACAGTACCTAGATAATTTTTTTTTCATCTTTCTCTCATCACAAGCTAGTTTTACTCCTTTTACCTGACAGATTCCTTAACCTTATCCTCGCTTGTTGCAAGATATTTTTCATTGGTTTAGTGTCGCGTCCAGATGATGCTTCTTTAACAAAAGGGTTTTTGACTGTTCAAGACTTTGAGTCACAGAGCTTTAATCAGATTAAAGGAATGGAAAGGGAGACCAGCAAGGAATACCGCAGAGGCGGGCAAATGGCAAACGACCTCTGAGCATCCCTTGTCTTGGAAACCCCTCAAGGAGTCACTGTAAGTTGGCGGCAACTTGGTGGCACTTTCTACCACTATTTTGTGTAAAGGAAAGAAGAGTTGTCAAATAATGGATAAAGGGTTGTATTGAGGAAATGGAAAGCCAGATTGTTGTTGTTGTTGTTGTTATTGTTGTTATTGTTGTTGTTGTTGTTGTTGTTGTTATTATTATTATTATTATTATTATTATTATTATTATATATTTTTATCCCGCCCTCCCGCCGGAGCGGCTCAGGGCGGCTTACAACATTAAAACCAGTAAAACAATACATCTAAAACAGTCTATAACAATAACAATAAAATCACAATTTTACACACAGTACAGCATACACATGGCGGCGAACCATA
>NW_015169199.1:524085-545274 GCF_001447785.1 Gekko japonicus
CCCATGTTTCCTGCCCTGACTTGCCCAGAGGAGGGGAGAAGTTCAAGGATAATATGTAAATGAAGCGTAACTCACTCCTTTCACTTCTCAGCGTTTCTGTAATTCTAGATGATGCCGCAGAACAATTAAAATAATTTTGAACAGCCACTGACACCTCCTCTCTGTGATTTACCGCCTCCCTGAATTCTCAAGCAAAGGATTTTTTTTTAAAAGGTGGGAAAGCTACATAAATCCATGGTTTCCCACAAAACACTTCCAAGACAAATGCCCCGCATTTGCTTCCTCATTTGTGGAGCTGATGGAAACAGAATTCTGCTTAAAGGGGAGACTGGTTAAAAGGAAAGGTAGTCCTTCTTTCCATGGGAGTTGGTTGTGTGAAGGAAGGAAGGAAGGAAGGAAGGAAGGAAGGAAGGAAGGATGGAAGGAAGGAAGGAAGCAAGGAAGGAAGGGAAGGAAGGTCTTGTCTTGAGAAGACGACGGGCAGAGATAACAGAGGATACTAAAGTGGCTTAACCTCATCCCAGCTTCTTTTTCTCTGTTTCTGGTAAGTAAGAGGGGGTGCCAACTAATGGCCCCGTAGTGCTGTCAAAAGCAGTTCCCCAGTTGGAACTCTCTCTACAAAATGGCAGCATGTCCCAGGGGTGAATGGGTAGAAGTTGTCTCGTCTAGTTTGGTCCTCTGTTATGCAAAATACCATGCTGTGGTCTTCAGCTCTTGCTTTCTTAGCCACTGTAGTCTGTAGCAACAAAGAGATAAACATGAGGATTTTTGAGATTAACATGATTCCATTCCCTCATAAGCATTTGTGGACTGGAACTCTGCTTAGCAGTTGCTTGCGTCTGACAAAGAGGCCTTTAGTCCATGAAAGTTTGCAAAGGAATAAAATCTCATTAGTGTTTGAAATGCCACTGGGCTGCTTTTTATGATTACACAAGTCCAACAATATTACTCCCCACTTCTATAATCCATTCTCTTTTCCCACCACCCACAAATTCTGGTGTTTCCCCCAGAATTTTCTTCTTGGCAGAATTTTTTGTTAAAAATCCAGATCTGTGTCACTGTCTTCCCCTGTTCCTCAGTTACACAAAATATTTGCCCACAACAGAGGATGTAAAAATGTTGAGTTGACCACACTGTGCTCAGGTTTATATGTTTTCCCCAGTCTCTGGCGGAAAATTAGACCTGAAATTTAGGAATGACTGAGTAATAACACAAACCTCTTGAAGTGTACTAAGGAGTGGATTTGTACCATGGTAAGTTTCAGACTGCTATGGGACGTTTTCAGCCAGACACTGATAATGGACTAGTAAGAGTTCAGTGAGGATTTTTAGTCTATGGAGAGCTCTGTGTGTGTGTGTGTGTGTGAGAGAGAGAGAGAGAGAGAGAGTGGGAGGGTGGGTGGGTGGGTGGGAAATTCTCATCCAAGTTCAAAGACTTGCTCTTGGATGTGTTCAAGATTAATTTGGGAGGGGGGTGAAGGAAGGGTAATTAAAAATTTGTATGTCTTTTTGTTTTTGTTTTTAATAGTAGCCATTAGTTCAGGTCAAACAGATTTAAGCAGAGCATTTTAAGAGAGCCTTTTGTTTGCACGATAGTCCATTTATTTATTTTAAATTTAAATAATAGCCAGTGGCTATACTGTGCCATGCAGTGGGAGTGGGGAGAACGAATCCAGACCACCAAGAGAGAAGGGCTGTGGCTCAAATGACAGAGCCAGTTTGGTGTCGTGGTTAAGAGCGCGGACTCTAATCTGGGAGAACCGGGTTTGATTCCCCACTCCTCCACTTGCACCGGCTGGATGACCTTGGGCAAGCCATAGTTCTGATAAGAGCTGTCCTCGAAGAAGAGCAGTTTCTGTCTGAGCTCTCTCAGCCCCACCCACCTCACGGGGGTGTCTGTTGTGGGGAGGGGAAGGGGAAGGCGTTTGCAAGCCTCTCCGAGACTCCTTCGGGTAGTGAAGGGCGGGGTATAAATCCGATCTCCTCTTCTTCTTCTGGCACGCAGAAAGTCACGGGTTCATTCCTGAGCCTCTCCAGGCAGTAGGCGACGGGGAGACTTCTGCCTGAGACCTGGGATGGCTGCTTCCAGTCTTGTGATCTTGATGGACCAGGGGTCTGATCCCACATAAGGCGGCTTCATGTGTTCATGCGCCCCCAATTCACTTAGGACCACAGTAAACGGAAGCCTACTTCTGTGCACAAATAGCTCGGAGCTGGATGGGATGGTGTGTACAGGACTAGGGAGTGAGACAGGCTACCAGCAACCAAATGAGATCTGCAATATGGTGGAGTGAACCTTGCTAACCCCAACATTTGCCACAGGTGTGTTTGGCCCTTCATTTGAACTCATGGGGCACAAACCTAAACCCTCTTGTGCCTGTTGGTTAGATCAAGACGATCTCCAAAGAGCCATGTGGAAACACAAAGGTTGTCCGTCAGCTGAAGTGCGCCAACTGATACTTGCTTTGCAATTAAACAGTTGCCTTGAATGAGCTTTGTGCGTTTTGTTGTTGTTCAGTCGCACAGTCGAGTCCGACTCTTCGCGACCCCATGGACAATCTCCCGCCAGGCTCTCCTGTCTTCCGCCGTCCTCCGAAGTTGGCTCAATTTCATGTTCGTTGCATCGCTGACACTGTCTAACCATCTCATCCTTTGCCGTCCCCGTCTTCTTTGACCTTCAATCTTTCCCAGCATCAGGGTCTTTTCCAGTGAGTGCTCCCTTCTCATTTGGTGGCCAAAGTATTTGAGCTTCAGTTTCATTATCTGGCCTTCCAGGGAACAGTCAGGGTTGATTTCTTTGAGGATTGACTGATTTGTTCTTCTTGCAGTCCAAGGGACTCTCAAGAGTCTCCTCCAGCACCATAGTTCAAAAGAATCTATTCTTCGGCGCTCGGCCTTCCTTATAGTCCAACTCTCACAGCCATACATGACTACTGGGAATACCATTGCTTTGACCATGCGGACTTTTGTTGGCAGGGTGATGTCTCTACTTTTTATCATGCTGTTTAGGTTCGCCATCGCTTTCCTCCCAAGGAGCAGGCGTCTTTTAATTTCATGGCTGCAGTCACAGTCTGCGGTGATCTGGGATCCCAGGAACGTGAAGTCTGTCACTACTTCCACAGCTTCCCCTTCTATTTGCCAAGGAGTGATGGGGCCGGATGCCATGATCTTAGTTTTTTTGATGTTGAGCTTCAAGCCCACTTTTGCGCTCTCCTCTTTTACTCTGAGCAAGAGGCTCTTTAGATCCTTTTCACTTTCAGCCATTAGAGTGGTATCATCTGCATATCTGAGGTTGTTGATCTTTTCCCCAGCAATCTTAATTCCCGCTTGTGATTCATCCAGGCCAGCATTTCGCATGATGTACTCTGCATATATATTAAATAAGCAAGGCGACAATATACATCCTTGTCGTACTCCTTTTCCTATGCTGAACCAATCAGTTGTTCCATATCCGGTTCTAACTGTCGCTTCTTGGCCCTTATACAGGTTTCTCAAGAGACATGTGAGGTGGTCTGGTACTCCCATCTCTTTAAGGACCTGCCATAGTTTGTTGTGATCCACACAGTCAAAAGCTTTAGCATAGTCAATGAAGCAGAAGTAGATATTTTTCTGGTACTCTCTTGCTTTCTCCATAATCCAGCGAATGTTGGCAATTTGATCTCTAGTTCCTCTACCTCTTCGAAACCCAGCTTGTACTTCTGGTAGTTCTCTATCCACGTACTGTTGAAGCCTAGCTTGTAGGATCTTGAGCATGACCTTGCTAGCGTGTGATATGAGTGCAATTGTGCGATAGTTTGAACATTCCTTGGCATTGCCCTTCTTTGGGATTGGAATGTATACTGACCTTTTCCAATCCTGTGGCCACTGTTGCGTTTTCCAAATTTGCTGGCAAATGGAGTGCAGCACTTTAACAGCATCATCTTCTAAGACTTTGAATAGCTCAGCTGGAATACCATCACCTCCACTAGCTTTGTTGTTAGCAATGCTTTCTAAGGCCCATTTAACTTCACATTCCAGGATGTCTGGCTCGAGGTCAGTGATTATACCGTCGTGGTTGTCAAGGACATCGAGGTCTTTCTTGTATAGTTCTTCTGTGTATTCTTGCCATCTTTTCCTAATCTCTTCTGCTTCTGTTAGGTCCCTACCGTTTTTGTCCTTTATCATGGCCAGCTTTGCATGGAACGCTCCCTTGATTTCTCCAACTTTCTTGAAGAGATCTCTAGTCCTTCCCATTCTATTGTTTTCTTCTATTACTTTGCACTGTTCATTCAGGAAGGCCTCCTTATCTCTCCTTGCTGTTCTCTGGAAATCTGCGTTCAGTTGGGTAAATCTTTCCTTTTCGCCTTTGCCTTTCGCTTTCCTTCTTTCCTCTGCTATTTGTAAAGCCTCATCAGAAAGCCACTTTGCTTTCTTACATTTCTTTTTCTTTGGGATGGTGGTGATTGCTGCCTCCTGTACGATGTCACGAACCTCTGTCCATAGTTCTTCAGGCACTCTATCTATCAAATCCAGACCCTTGAATCTATTCTTCACCTCTACTGTATATTCATCAGGGATGCGATCTAGGTCAAACCTGAATGGCCTCGTGGTTTTCCCAATTTTCTTCAGTTTAAGTCTGAATTTTGCAATGAGTAGCTCATGATCTGAACCACAGTCAGCTCCAGGTCTTGTTTTTACTGACTGGATAGAGCTTCTCCATCTTTGACTGCAAATTATATAGTCAATCTGATTTCGGTGTTGCCCATCTGGTGATGTCCATGTGTAGAGTCGCCTCTTAGGTTGTTGGAAAAGGGTGTTCGCTATGACCAGTGTGTTCTCTTGACAAAACTCTGTTAACCTTTGCCCTGCTTCATTTTGCTTTCCAAGGCCAAACTTGTCTGTTATTCCAGTTACCTTTTGACTTCCTACTTTAGCATTCCAGTCCCCTATGATGATGAGGACATCATTTTTTGGTGTTAGTTCTAGGAGGTGTTGTAGGTCTTCATAGAACCGGTCCACTTCAGCCTCTTCTGCATCAGTGGTTGGGGCATAGACTTGGATTACTGTGATGTTGAATGGTTTGCCTTGGAATCGGACAGAAATCATTCTGTCATTTTTGAGATTGTATCCCAGTACTGCCTTTTGCACTCTCTTGTTGACTATAAAGGCCACACCATTTTTTCTACGAGATTCCTGGCCACAGTAGTAGATATAATGGTCTTCTGAGTTAAATTCGCCCATTCCTGTCCACTTTAGTTCACTGATTCCTAGGATATCGATGTTCAGTCTTGCCATCTCATTTTTGACCACGTCAAGCTTACCTTGATTCATAGATCTTACATTCCAGGTTCCTATGTAGTATTGTTCTTTGCAGCATTGGACTTTCCTTTCACCATCAGACACATCCACAACTGAGCGTCCTTTCGGCTTTGGCCCAGCCGCTTCACTCTTTCTGGGGTTACTTGTACTTGTCCTCTGCTCTTCCTCAGTAGCATATTGGACACCTTCCGACCTGAGGGGCTCATCTTCCGGCGTCATATCTTTAGGTACTTTTCTCCCTTTCTCACAATACAAGAACTCGTGGGCACTCCATGAAATTGCTGAGCGGTCGGGTTAGAATGGATAGAAGGAAGTACTTCTCCACCCAAAGAGTGATGAACACTTGGAATTCACTGCCACAGGAAGTGGTGGCAGCTACAAGCATGGGCGGCTTCAAAAGGGAATTAGATACGCATATGGAGCAGAGGTCCATCAGTGGCTATTAGCCACAAGGTTTAGATAGGGGCTCTGGGGCAAGTGATGCTCTGTCATCTTGGTGCTTGGGGGGGTCAACAGTGGGAGGGCTTCTACTGTCCTGGCCCCACTGGTGGATCTCCTGATGGCACCTGGTATTTCTGGCCACTGTGTGACACAGAGTGTTGGACTGGATGGGCCTTTGGCCTGATCCAACATTGGCGTCTCTTATTTTCTTATGTTCTTAGAGAGCCAGTGTGGTCTAGTGGTTCAATGCAGCGGGCTCGAATCTGGAGAGCTAGGAGGTTGAATTCCCCACTCCTCCTTCACATGAAGCGTCCTGGGTGACCTTGGGCCGGTCCCAGTTCTTTCCAGACTCTCTCAGCCTCACGTGCCTGTTGTGGGGAGAAGAAGAGAAGGCGATTGTAGGCAGCTTTGAGACTCCTTAGGGTAGAGAAAAGAGGGGTATAAAATCCAACTACTCCTCCTCCTCCTCCTTCTCTTTCTTCTTCTTCTTCTTCTTCTTCTTCTTCTTCTTCTTCTTCTTCTTCTTCTTCTTCTTTTCGTAACTCAGAATGTAACACTACTTTTTGTTTAGAAGGCCATCTTTAACCTCTTTTTTTTCTTTTAACTTCCAAGATCCTATTACAGTAATTCACCAGGAGGACTACATTAGGCTATAACATAAACCTGCATCCTCCCTTTGAGCCCCAGTGAACTAGACACTTCTCTCTCAGTGATTCTCTCTGTGTGGATTAGTCAACGAAAGCTCTAGTAGATTAATCTACCAAATAAATTCAGTAAAGACTGCAACACTAGAAAACAGTTATTCTCAATAGCGGGAAGCTCCATTTCAACTTCAGATCTGTATTTCAAATTGGCTGGGACGATACCATGGGATTTCACTTTTTATACGCAGACTGGCAGGTCACAATACGGTCCTTATAGTTTGAGTCGATTGCCGAATAATAGCAGGGTGTCTTTTGTAGGATCCTAACTGTTGTTTCTTGGAGCTCGAGAATTTTTGGGATTTCAAAGGATTAGAGCAGTAAATAAAAGCCTGGTTGCTACTGAAGTGCTGGTGCTAGAAGTATGGTGGGTCCCTCCGGTGTCCTGAAAATCTGCTAGCTTAGCATGTCCTTCTGACTGCATGCTCACAACGCTTAACGTTTTGCCTTTTGGTTTCAGTCTAAGGTCTTAGCCAATGAAGATCTAGACCCTGTTTGTCTGTGCGGCGGAGACAAATATCCATATGGTTGACAGCAACTGAAAAGGGGTTTATTCACAGACCCCATAGCCGGTTCTTTGTTGGTTCTTTTTTAAAAAAAAATTATTATAGCCCAGTTTGGTGCAAAACACATCACAGAGAGTTGCCACCAAAATTCCACTTCAAGCAAAATTTGACGTGATTGCCATCACCCCAACAGAAGGCTAATCTCTAATCCTAACTTAACTTCTCCCCAGTTTCTCATAGTTTCGTCATTACTTTTAAAATTACCATTTAATTGAAACTGGAGTGAGTATTAGAAAGCAACTGCTTAAGGAATGGATTCATCTAACGCAGCGGTCCCTAGCCTTTTTGAGCCTGTGGGTTCTTTTGGAATTCAGATGCCGCATGGCGGGCACAGCTTCAAAAGGGCTGCCATCGTTTGCCTTCTTAAGAACATAAGAGACACACCAGTGTTGGATCAGGCCAAAGGCCCATCCAGCCCAACACTCTGTGTCACACAGTGGCCAGAAATACCAGTGCCACCAGGAGGTCCACCAGTGGGGCCAGGACATTAGAAGCCCTCCCACTGTTGTGCTCTTCGTGCTGGGTGACAGCTGCTGTCCAAACAACGTTTCTAAAAGTTCACACAGCCAATCCAATCAGAAGCCTTTCTGGGCAAAAGCCCCGCCTGGCTTCACCCACTTTCTAAAAACACTTGTTGGACGCCACGGCTCCCCTGGGCATCATGTTGGAGACCTCTGATTGAACATACAAAAGAAGCAATGACAGGAAGTTCATGCACACACATTTTCATGTCAAAAAGCAAACCATTCTGACATGAATTTATAATAAGCTTTGTCCTTTTACTAAGGTAGGGTTGCCAAGTGTGAATTCAGCCACAGCGGGGGACTCCCGGCTGGAGTGTGCGTGCCGCATCCATGTCGCCCAGAAGCGATGCAGGCACGCCGGGCACGCTGGGGCCGGGGCCACGACCATCCAAGGGAAAACCATAGAGTTTTCCCTCGGATGACCGTGGCCCCGCCCCCAGCGTACCCACGTCACTTCCGGGCGACGTGCACGTCGGGGTGGAGTTCCCCCGGGGCCCGATCTGCCGGCGGCGGGGAAAGGGCCTCTGGGACGGGGGTTGTCAAGAGACACTATTATAAAATCCTTCCTGTACATACTAGGCACCCCAATGCAATGTCTAGACACCTTGGGCACCTAGAGCCTGGAATATGTCAAGCCCTGATTAAGGCCTGATTAAGGCAAGATTAAGACCAAGACAGACTTTGGCCCAGAGCTTCAGGCTGTACAGCTGGAGGGCTCTGGAAGGTCTGAGGAGTTTGCCAGTGCTTCTGGTTTCCAGGAGAACTAACTCCCTCTTATTGGTGGGGCTGCTACACATAATTGATTGGGCTTAAAGGTAAAGGTAAAGGTTCCCTTGCTCAAAAGCCAGTCGAGTCCGACTTTAGGGTTGCGGTGCTCATCTCCGTTTCAAAGCCGAAGAGCCAGCACTGTCCGAAGACGTTTCCGTGGTCATGTGGCCGGCATGACTAAACACCACGGCGCACGGAACGCTGTTACCTTCCCACCGAAGCGGTACCTATTTATCTACTTGCAATTTCTTGCTTTCGAACTGCTAGGTTGGCAGGAGCTGGAACTACTGGCTTACTGGGTTACAAATTGCATAAGTCTTGGACAGGTAGATGATGCTATTTCTGGATGCTGCTAGTTGTCGTCTCTGGAAATACCTTTGGCAGGGGCCCAGCCAGGAGTCCTCCCAGCATTGGCACCTGTACTGCTGCTCAGGGGGGGGGGGGGGGATTACCATCACTTCTGGTGTAAAACTTGACGTGCATTGGGAGAGTGCTCTAGGATTCATCCCAAAACTCTGTGGGTTAATCCCATAGAGTTTTGGGCAAAACCTAGAGCATTGTCCTGAGGCAATGCTGTCCCTTCAGGTTTTGGAAGGGTGCTACTGTTCCCACACACCACATCTGCAGCTGGCGGCCCTAAGCACTGATGATTTCTCAAAGGAAATTTGGATTTCTGTCTCAGTTCATGAACATCATCAATATATCAAATTCTAAACGTGGCCCCCATCTGTGAATACTTAAATCTGGAGATTGTAGCTGTGGATAGTCAAGACAGGTCTTTCTACAAACCTGAGAAAAGACCCAGAGTTTACAGAAAAACCTTAAATCTAAAAAAAAAAAAAGCACCTAAAACATTGGTGGGTTAAAACACCCAAAATAAAGAAGCTGTGCCTGTAGCTTTAAGAAACAAATGCCCTCAATGCCCATTGCTAGGCAAACACACATTATTGTGAGCAGGGCTTTTTTTTGTAGAAAAAGCCCAGCAGGAAGTCATTAGCATAATAGGCCATACCCAATAGCAGGAACTCATTAGCATATTGGGCCACACCCCTGACAGCACAGCTCATTTGCATATTAGGCCACACCCCCGTGTTACCAGAAGTGTGGTCATCCAGCCACACCCACTTTTTGCTTCTTATTCTCTTTACCTTTTTTGTTGACAAAATCCAGGCTTTTTTTTTGGAGCAGGAACTCCTTTGCATGTTAGGCCACACACCCCTAATTGTAGCCAATCCGAATGAGTTTCTGTTGTTGGGTGTGGCCTATTATGCTAATGAGTTCCTGCTGTGCGTGGCCAACATGGGAGCCAGCCGGAACTCCGTTCCTGTCCGTTCCTGCCCCAAAATAGCCCTGATTGTGAGCCACTTCCCGCCGCCATGGTTTCTGTCAGTAAAAGGCAGAGCAAGGCCCTTTCCAGGGCTGTTGTGATGTCTGAGGGAGAATTTATTGGAGCCATACCCACCCACCACCACCAAGTGACTTGCTACCTCCCCGTTTGCATGACTCAGCCATGACTGGATGCTTGACATTGTTCAATAGCAGCCATCCCACAAAAGCCACTGTGGTGTAGTGGTTAGAGTTTCAGAGTAAGATCTGAGGGACCCAGGTTCAAATACCCACTCCGCCATGGAAGCTTGCCAGGTGACTTTGGGCCAGTCACACGCCCTCAGCCTAACATTCGTTTCAGGGTGTGTGTTGTTGTTTTTTTTAAAAAAAGAGGTGCCGGATCTCTCAAGAGGGAAATGAAGTTTTCGATCTGCATACTGAAAACCCATGAACTCTTAAACATTTCTGAAAGGATTTTGTTGAAGAGGTTCTGGAACTCCATTCCGGTGCGTTCCCCCCTCCCCCCAAATCCCTGCTTGTCGTGATGATAAAATGGAAGAAAATGATGTAAGCTGCTTTGGGCCCACGTTGTAGAAGGCGTTGTAAAAATAAATACAGCTGAAGATGGGTGGCAGATAAAATACATGTTGGTTGGTGAGCAGGAAGTAAAGGAAGCAGGGGAAAGTGAGGATATGGGGGCTGCCAGGGCGAGAAAAAGAGGAAGCAATCTGGGGAGGGAGAGACAGGGGAAAGTTATGTTCCCCCTCGAGTCCTTGTAGGTTCCCTTCTGTGCAGCTGGGCCCAGCTCAGCTGACACCACACAACATGGAGAACATTTTCCCAGGGAGAAGCTGCCAGGGGGAGGGAAGGAGTGAAAGCTGAAAACAGGGAGGCAGATAAAAGTAGGCTTGCCGGTGAGTGGGAGGGAGGAAAGGAAGCAGGGAAATGGGAGAAGCTAGAGGAGCTACTAGGGAATTAGAAGATTTCGTGATGGGGAGGAGGGGAATGAGGTGGCCCCTGCAAGTCCTTGTGGGTCTCTCTCTTGTTAAATTCTAACTTCGATTTAAAGAAAAACCAATCCAAAAGTGAAATGTTTATCTGATGTTGCTTATGTCGGTTTTAAAAAAATTGGTCTGGATAAGTAAAATCAGCATAAGTATATGGAAGCCATGGCAAAATAATGAGTTATGTGGGTTTTGCTGAAGAAGGAAATACCCCCTCGACCTGATTTTCTGGAATCTAAACCCCAACATGCATAATGCATTCAATCCATGTGAAGTGATCATTGATAGGAGCATTTGTTGGTGAGTGTTCCTTTGTTGATTTAGTAGGGAAATAATTTACTAGGAATATTACATCTCCCGCTTCTACTTCTTCTTCTTCTGATGATGGCCGCATGCTGTTTGCTTCACAGCTGCAATGCTTATCTGTAAGAAGTTACTGGAGGAGTTGTGGTGTCTACCTTTCATGGGATCGTTCTGGTTCCCAGCTTCACTACCGTTAGAGACTCTTGCCATCTCCCGTGTGCGGGAGCCCATGTAATTGGGTATTGCTAGGGGGGGCACATACAAATGCCCTATATCCTACTATGCACATAGGTAGTCCGCCATTCCTAACAGCGTTCGTGTTATTGCATCTATGGCTTTTCAATAAAAGTAAAACCTTCCTAGAAGCGTGTACTTCGTTGTCTTGCTGTGGATCCAGACAGGTGTCTGTAAAGCATCATCAAGTCATCAAGTCACAATGACCCCAGCAAGGGGCTCTCAAGGCCAGTGAGAAGCAGAGGTGGTTGGCCACGGCCTTCCTCTGCAGAGTCTTCCTTGGTGGTCTCCTGTCCAGGTACTGATGCTACTTAGCTTCTGAGATCTGACAAGATCGGGCGATAGCATGCCGCCTTCCCTCCATCGTGATGATATACAGGTGAATTGGTCTTTGTCCCCCATCATATTACACCTGGAGTGGTCTTCCGGATTGCCAGTCCGCTACTAGAGAGATGACAGAGGGGAGGGAAGAGCTATGGAGGGTGGGCCGGCAGACGAAGGCCTGATTGGAAAGCTAAGAACGGAGATGGGGGGGAAAACCCAGCATATGTATTTGATATAAATATTATAGTTATCCAGAGACATCTAGATCAATATATGTCACAATTCATTTACTTGCTTGACAAAAGAAACACAATGTAGTCAGTGAATGTGGAACAGAATTTGCGATTTACTCTCTGTGATTTACTGTGATGGGTTGGCACGGGTGGTTGTGGGATTTTTTTGTGTTTTTTTTAAAAGAGGCTCTTTATATTTGTTCCAATAGAATGGATGTAATTTTCTTGGAAAATAAACAGCCCAGAGAGCTTTGCGCTTTGTGTTGTCGTTTCCTTACAAATGTACAGAAAGTCGAGATCCCACCTCGAGGATTCTACCGAGGTTGATGTTGTTTTTATTTGCAGGATAGTTTACATGGGCCATAATTCCCCTAGGGAATTCTTTAGCGTGGTCTCAGCCTCTCGTTTGGTGATGGAACTAATTTGGCAATTGTTGTTGGCAAAGACCCTCATATGGGGAAAAGAGAGTTCACATTCTATTTGTATGCAAGCAGACACCCTCCACCCAGGATCTTCTGCTCACATGGGTTCGTGCTCACATAAGCATTTCTAAACTGCCTGCCTGCTGAGGTAGATGAACAGGCCACAACAGAAATGCAAGTCGGAATTAAATGAAAGGCTGAAATAAGTCCGAACCTACTCGCCTTCAGAGGACGCCGCCTGTTCAGTCTATGTATAATGCCTTGCTCTAATCCAACCCCTGCAGGAAATTCAAAACTACCCCCCACCCTCAGTGACCCCAGCTCCATGCCCAGAAGATAACAACAACAACAACAACAAAAACCCCTCCAGGATCCCTGGCCAAACTGGCCTGGAGGAAATTGCTTCCTGACCCCAAAAAGGCGATTGGTATTTCCCTGGACACGTAAGAAAGGGCAACCCTTCCTTCTCCAGCATCTTGCTCAAAACAACTTACAAATAACAATCCCCCCCAAATAAAATATTATGAATCGTCAATATAAAAAAACAAAGCAAGCCACTAAAAACAGCATGTCTTCTGAATCCTCCCATGTGCTATGTATAGGCCCCGATCACATGCAGAAGTAGCCGCGCAAGAGGCACGACTGCCGGGTGGATTTTAACAGCGAAATCACACGGGAACATCTGGCAAGCGTCCTGCACCCATCAGCAACCCGTCTCCTCCAAAGACGCGGAATTAAAAAATACCTGGGAAAATGCAGTCTCAAATGGGTTGCGACGGGCCGCAGATGGAGTTTCCCGTGTGATTGCTCCAGCACACTCAGATTGCGTCACTGATCCCTCGATGAAGTGCACCGGAAACAAGCAGCGAAGAAACAACCCCGATTCACCCACCGCTGTGTCTGATCATGCATTGGTGGGTCAAATTACTGTGGCGCAAATAGGCTCGCTCCCCCCCCCCCGGGGTTTTTTCCAGCACCTGTGACTGGGACCAGTGTTCCCTCTAAGCTGAGTTAGTGTGAGCTAGCTCACAGTTTTTTAGCCTTCGGCTCACACATTGTTGTCTTAGCTCAAGAAGGATGGCTCCAGAGCAAACTAATTTTCGCAGTAGCCAAATCACTCACTCACAACTTTAATGCCAGTAGCTCACATAGGAGTATTTTTGCTCACAAGACTCCACAGCTTAGAGGGAGCATTGACCGGGACCATAAGTGATTTTATAAAATAATAATCATAATCATGCACAGCCATCGTTTTCTTTGTGAATCTAGTCTGGAGACTGAAATTGCTGTGCTGGAAGTCACTAGGATGCCCCTTAGATCGATTTTCTAAGGCTTTTCATTATCCATGTTATTAAACATAGATGTATGATTGGTGGTGGAAAGTGCCAACAAGTTGCAGCTGACTTGCCAATGCCCCCTCTAATCCCCCCCCGAGTGGAGCAGTTCACACCCCGAGCAGAATAGAACTGCTTTAATCTTAAAATGGGCAGCGGTCAGTGCAAGACCCTGTGTGGCTCCGGACTGCTGCTGAGCGGGGCTTCCGGTGTTAATGAGCGGCCGCTCATGTGCACAGCTCAGAGGGAACACTGGGCTCATTGGTGACCCCTGCTGGGGGTTTTCAAGGCAAGAGATGTTCAGAGGTGGCTTTGCCATTGCCTGCCTCTGTTGTAGCGACCCTGGACTTCCTTGGTGGTTTCCTGTCCAAATACCGACCAGGGCTGACCCTGAAGAGATTGGGCTAGGCTGCATTACCCAGGTCAGGGCAGATATATGGTTATATATAATTACACTGTGGTTGTATCAAACCCTTCAGTGTGCTGCTCATTTTGGTCCAGTGGTGGCTCCTCTGAGGAAGTTAAAAGTTCCCCATGGATCCCTCAGTACCTCACACTCATTCTTGGAGAATCCTTCCTGTCGCCTCTCTGCATGAGTCACATCAGAAGTCTTGAGAAACCCTGCATAAATGCAAAAACAAGAATGTGGGTGGTAGGTCAGCATGCTAGTGTTTGGGTTTACTTTGAAGAGTGGGAAAATATATGTGGTTGCTGTACTGCATTAGATCTGAGGCAGTCTCAGATCTGCAGGATGGAATCAGCACCTGTCACTGGTCTGCAGAGTTCTGAGAGAAGTGACTTTGCTATTTCCTGCTGGTGGGTTGGTTTGTATTCTGGTGGGTAACTGTGTATTCTGAAGTGACCGCTTTCCCATCGTTAAGTCACAGTAGTGGACTAGAAGGAGCCTTGTGAGAATCGGGTTTACCTGATTTCTATTCTGAGTCTCCAGTGTGGCAATCTGGTATCTTGGAAAGTCATAGAGTTGGCCGCTATGCCTTACCTGGCTGTCATGATGAGAGGGAAAGTGGAAGGTCCTACAGTAGCAAGAGTCCATTCCAGCAGCGATTAAACCATTGCATAAGTGTGGAATTAATAAGAATTTGGAAAAGATGGAAAAGAAGAGGAAGAAGAAGAAGATGAGGAGGAGGAGGAGGAAGAAGAGGAAACCCAACAAAGCCAAGTATCACAAATAGATACTAAAAGTTTGTATAAAAAAGACACAACAGAAAGAAAAAAACCAGCAACTAAGATTTAGGACTGAAACCACAAATTTGCACGAGGTTACAGCTTAAAAGTATAGTAACATCCAAGAAGGACAAAAAGAATGGCAACTAAAAAATTAAGCTTACTGTTGGTTAATGTCAATGGAATGAATAGCCCACAAAAAAGACAAAGACTTTTTCACCAAATGTTAAAAATGCACGCAGATATTGTATGCTTGCAAGAAACCCATATAAATGAAGAACATATGAAGCATCTAGAATATAAAAAAACAGGTATCCCGTTTATAGCATCAGATAAGGTCAAAAAAAGGGGAGTGGTGACTTACGTGAATGAGAAATTACATCCAACACTTAAGTATAAATCGACTGATGGGAGAATTGTAGTGGTGGAAATTAGAAGACATGGAAAAGAAACATGGATTGTAAACAAATATGCCCCAAATCAGAACCAAGAAAACTTCTTCAAGGAACTAAAAAATATCCTAACAAGAGAAAACCCAAAAGAGATCTGTGTTGTAGGAGATTTTAATGCAGTATTAGATCCTAAGGAAGACAGAAAGAAAACAAATAATAATGTAAAAGCAGGTGCTAGATTGCCCAATAGTTTTTTAACTCTGGCAGAAGAACTTAACATGTTTGATATCTGGAGAACAAGGAATCCACAGAAAAGAGATTATATTTACTTCTCTGCCAGACACAGATCATGGTCCAGAATTGATATGGTGTGGATAAATCTAGGCTTGGCGAAAGAATTGTTAGAAGTAGAAATACTGCCCAACACATTTGCTGATCATAGCCCTATGTGGATATCTCTTCAAGAAGATGGCAGAAATTCAAGATGGAGATTAAATACCGGACTGCTAAGGGACAAAAAAATTGTTACAAAAATCAAATTAGAGGTGAAAGAATTCATAAAAATAAATAAAACAGAAGATATGTCACTAAGTACAGTATGGGATACTTTGAAAGCATATATGAGAGGTCTATTTATTACACAAGAGATATGGAGAAAAAAGCAAAAGAGGGAAAAGTTCAAAAAATTGTCAGAAGATCTAAAAAAAGAAGAATCCATCAAGGGAGACATAAAAGAGACAATGATTAAAATAAAAATGATTCAACATCAAATAAACATGCTATTAATGCAAGAAATAGCTAACAAACTAGAATACACGAAAGCGTACTATTTCGAAAATGCTAACAAACCTACTCGCTGGTTAGCCTATAAACTTAGGAAAGAAAAAGAGAAAAGAACAATCTCAGCGTTAAAAAATGAGAAACAAGAGATAAAATATAAAAGTCAGAAACTAAAGAACATTGTAGAAAATTTCTATAGAGAGAGAAACAAATACCACAAAAACAACAAGACCTAAAAGAATTTCTTTTGAAGTATAATAGGAAAAAATTTACAGATGAACAAAGAAAAAATTTAAATGAGAGGATTACAATCTGTGAAATAACAGAAGCCTTTTAAAAAGAAAAGGAAAGGAAATCTCCGGGGCCAGATGGTATACTAGAGTGGACGTTTTTCAACAGTTGGAGGATGAACTATTGCCCATATTTAAAGATTTAATGGATAAAATTATGAATGCAGAGAAAACGCCAAACTCGTGGAATGAGGCAGTAATAACTTTAATTCATAAACTGAATACAGAAGATAATGAAATTAAAAACTATAGACCTATCTCACTTGTAAATGTAGATTACAAGATCTTTGCAACAATTTTAGCTGCCAGATTCAAGAAGGTAATGATTCAAGTTATACATCAAGATCAATCAGGCTTCCTTCCAAAAAGGCAAATAAAAAATAATGTTAGAACTATTATAAACGTCTTAGAATATTATGAACACAACCCTGGAAAACAACTAGCGCTGGTCTTTTTAAACACGGAGAAAGCCTCTGACAACGTTAATTGGGATTTCTTAAAATATAAAATGGAAGTATGGGACTGCGGCGAAAACTTCATGAAGATGATAATCAGCTATATATAAAGAACAATGGGCTAAAATAATTGTAAACAGAGAATTAACGCAAAACATACCTATCCAGAAAGGAACAAGGCAAGGTTGCCCACTCTCGCCATTACTGTTCATTTTTAGAATAGAGACTTTAAACGATATGGTGAGAAATAATGTAAATATAAAAGGACAATTTAAACTACAAGCCTTCGCTGATGATCTTGTATTTATTTTGGAAGAACCAGCAACCTCTATACTACATTTGTTAAATGGGATACAAGAATATGGCTCCTTAGCAGGGCTTAAAATCAATTTCAAGAAAACCAAGATTCTGACAAAAAACTGCACTAAGGAAGGAATGAACAAAATTCAAATGATTACAAATATTGAGGTGACAAGTAAAGTAAAATACTTAGGCATTACAATTACAAATAAAAATGCTCAACTATATGAAAATAACTGTAAAGTCTTAATAGAAGATATTAAGAAAGATTTAGATAAATGGCACGATCTTCAGACATCATTTATGGGCAGAATTACCACGATAAAAATGAATATTCTTCCATGCTTTCTATTTCTAGCACAATGTATACCCATATTGAAAAACAATAAAATATGCGAGGAATTAGACCAAATAGTGAGAAAATTTATACGGCAAGCTAAGAGATTGCGTGTCAAAACAAAACTACTGCGTGATAAAAAAGAAAGAGGAGGACTTGGATTACCAGACTGGCAGCTTTACTACAAAACAGCGGCAATGGGATGGATTCGCGAATGGATATTATTAGAGGATGAAAGAACACTAAAACTAGAAAGTCATGACCTACACATGGGCTGGCATGCCTATGTATGGTATGACAAAGATAAAACACAACAAAACTTCCATAACCATATAATTAGAGGAGCTTTAATAAAAGTATGGAGAAACATCAAAGAAAAGTTCTATGTCAAAATACCGATGTGGGTATCCCCATTAGAAGCTTTTATAATGCCAACCTTAATGACTGAAAACAAGAATGTTAACTATGAAATATTGTTAACTAAAGACAATGAACTGAAAACTTTTGAAACATTACAAATACTAAATATCAACCTTACAAATTGGGGGAAAGTACAACTAAAATCAAGCTTTGCAAAAGACAAGATAAGGAACTTCGCCAAAACAAAATCAGAATTAGATAAAATTTGGCTGTCCTCCTCGGATAAAATGATACAAAAGCTATATAATTTTTTGTTAAATGATGAGATGCAAGATGAAATAACCAAACCATGTATGAGAGCTTGGATGAAAGATCTGGGTTGCAATATAAATTTAGATAACTGGTCAAAAATGTGGAAATCAATAAAATTATTAAGAGCTACAACATATAAGGAAAATATCCTTAGAATGTTTTATAGATGGCACTGGACGCCAGATAAGGTAGCTAAATGTTATAAGAATGCTTCAGGAAACTGCTGGACATGCAAAAACAACATAGGATCATATTACCATATATGGTGGAGATGTGAGAAGGTTTGTAAATTTTGGAAAACTATAAAACAACTAATACTAGAGATTACTGATATAGATCTGGAATTGGTGCCAGAAACATATCTGCTAAACATGTTATCGGATGGGATTAAATAGTTATGTCTAATATTATATATTCTTACTAGTTCTAGAATTCTCATAGCGAAATGTTGGAAATAGGATAAAATACCAAGTAGAGAAGAAATAATTATGAAAATGATGGAAATTAAGGAAATGGATAAAGTAAACATGAAATTGTCAGGAAAAGATGAAAATGTGTTTCGAAAACGATGGCAAAAAATGGACATATGGATTGAACAAAGTGTGTAAATGTAAACTCCAAAAGTATTCTGTATATATAATGCATGTATTTTTCTTTTTTGTTATGGGAAAATGATAAATAAACTTTTTTTAAAAAAGAATTTGGAACAAGCTTTTTTAAAAAGAAGAAGAGAATATGAAATCATAATAAACTTCAGCCAGACAGCTAAAAAATTAAGCAGGCTCTTTATGCAGTGTTAAATAGATGCAATGAGATGCAGTGTTGAGGTCCAGTATGAAACCGGTGACTTTGGCTTCTTAATTGCACATTGCTGATTTTAAAAAAACACACAACAACCAGCATCCTTATTTATTTTGCTCAGGCAGCCCTTTGTGTCTGCATACACAGCTCCGATTCATCCTCCACGAAACAGAAGCTCTTAGTTTTACCTCTAAGAAAGACAGATTTGGGGAATCGTGTCTTAGAATAGTGTTTGGAATGGATTCTGCTGCTTACAAGTAAATGCACCAGGTAGGAAAAAATGCAGATCTTTTGTTGAAAGAATAAGACACGTTTGTGTGTGAAAAGTACGCAGACGGAGAGTGATTTCAGCTAACGTACTTTTATTAGGTGTAGAACAAGACAACCTTAGCCGGCTTGCAAGCCGGCCTATATGTCCCGTGGAACCGTCACCCATAACACCCCCCCACTTCCCAATAGGTTATTTACAGTGGCCGAGAGTTCCATAGGCTGTCGGCCGGGAACCTAGCCCACTGATTGGTGCGGGCTAGGATCCGCATAGTCCATTGTCTCTTTGAGTGAAGCTCGATGTTTGTGCTGGACCGCGTGGAGCCCCAGCTGGCCACGTGGTCTGAACTGGATATATTACAGTGTGTAAAGTGCTGGTCAAGTTGTGGCCAACTCCTGGTGACCCCGACAAGGGGCTCTCAAGGCCAGTGAGAAGCAGAGGTGGGCTGCCGATCACCGTCCTCTGCAGGGTCTTCCTTGGTGGCCTCCCATCCAAGTGCTGATGCTGTTTCACTTCTGCCAGCCGAAATTGATTCTGCCCGATTCGGCCGCCAGCCCAGGATGGAGCCTGTGGGGCTGCTGACAGGTGGGGGAGTTGTGGGGCCTTGATAGGAAGTCGGGGGGGGGCGGGCCCCAGAATGCTTCAATGTAGCTACGGGCCTGTGGGAGTGCCATATAGGAATTGTGAACTAGATTTTGCTTTGAAGACTTTTAAGGCCATTGAGCATGCCAGTCATTTACACTTACCCCCCCCCCCTATTCTTGTTGAACCAAAACAGCATTAGAAAAGCACAAGAGCAGCATTGTTTTCCCACGATTGTTTCTGAAGATCACCATTACTTTCTATTCAGATTTGGTATAATAGAACCGAGTGTATTTGGTTGGGGTTTTGATTACTTTATTTATATTTATTTCTAAATTAAACTTTTAGGCTGCCCTCCCCTGTTTAGATAAGGCTCAGGGCGGTGAACAACAATGAAACCCATTCATAGATTAACAGAGCAATTAAAACAATAAATAATACAGCAACCTAAAATTTCTAGGTGGCGCTACTGGCCCCACTGGTGGACCTCCTGATGGCACCTGGTATTTTTGGCCACTGTGTGAGAGTGTTGGACTGGATGGGCCTTTGGCCTGATCCAACATTGGTGTCTCTAAAAATAAATAAATAAATAGATTAATTAATTAATTCAAAAACTCTAAATTGTGCCATTGCTTCCCGGGGAAGGCAAGAGTAACAGGGTGCCAGGTAGCCTGGAAACCTTTGCTGTTTTCAACCAAAGGCCTGGCGGAACACCTTTGCCTCCCAGCTGCACACCTTTATTAAATACAACCATGCATTTTAAAATATGCTTCTCTGGAAGCTTCCACCTCGCCTCCCAAATTACTGCTCCAGTGTTTTATTATTTTGTATTTCAAACATTTTCATTCCGTTGGCTCCTGGAAATGTTCTCTGGGATTGAAAAAAACCGAGTAAGAAATAATGTAGAGATGGTTTTTGGCATTGGACGGGGAAACCTGTAAATCTTCAGATCAAATGATTAGAACAGCATGGTCCCTCCAAAGTTTCTAAAAGAGTGTAACTAATCATTTTCATTCGGCATGCAAAGTCTGGTTTTAATCTTACCTAGAGCATAAATTTAATCCTGGGGTGGTGGGGGGGGGGGAGCAGTCTTTTTCAATCCAAGAGGAGAATCAAGAACCAGCTGATTTCTTGCTACAGTTTAACCATACAGCTAAAGTTCTGGGGGACAGAAGTCCTTAAGGGAAGGATGGCTAACTCTGTTTTGGAGCGGAAAAGCCACAACGCAGGACAAAACTGGTAGGGTGTAGACCAGGGTCCTCAATCTACTGTCTGCCAGCACCTTTGCACACAGTGGCAGACCTACATTTTTGGGACCCTGAAGCTTGAAGTGTTATAGGGGCCCCTTCTGATTGGCTAAGGGCTGAGCTGTAGAACCATTAAGCCATGCACCAACGAAGGATTCGACGATCCAGCTGCCAAAATGTAGGCTACGAACAGATTCTAGTGAGCTCAACGAGCCCATAAACAGCTGGAAGTTGAGGTGCTGCAAGCCCCTGAGAAAATTTTGAAATCTGATTAGGGACATTTCGAGGCCATGTGAAACGGTTATTAGAGCATACAAGTGGAGACCCGCAAGAAACTTGCGGAATGGTTATCCTATTCCTCACACCTTTGCTTCCTCCTGTCTCCCTCTACCTCTCTCACACT
>NW_015169199.1:546166-554894 GCF_001447785.1 Gekko japonicus
TCCCCCACACCCTTTGACTCACAGAGCCGGTAAGAAGCCTCTTCCCCCCCCGCCCGCCCTGAACGTTCTAATCTCTCTCTCACAGTTCGTGTCTGAAGCAGATCCCTGCAGAGGCTATTTCAAAAGGTTTTGGGGGGAATTCAGCCGTCCCTGAAGGGTTTTTTCTAGTTTTTGGATTTTTCTGCAGGCACTGGTAAACTACTGAATATGTAAGAAAACCTGCTGGGCCAGAGGGAGCTTCCTTTTCCTGGGAATAAGCATCTGCACACGGCGCCATCTGTTGGAAATTAGATATATAGATTCTAAGGGCAATATTAAGTACTTCAACCCATTGGTTTATGATTCTGCCGCTAAAATAGCCTTCTTTTAATAACAAACTCTTTTAAAAACTCCATCAACTTTGTTGAGAAATTCACTCATTAAAAAAAAAAAGTTGCTTCGCCCTCCCCCCCCCCAGGATTAGGGGCCCTGAAGCTTAAGCTTCATTAGTTTCATAGTAGATCTGCTGTCAGGATCTCTTTGCATTTTGCAGTTTACGGCTCACCTGTCATTGAGAGAGGAGGCTTCTCTCTCTCCCTCTCTTCGAAGTGTCTGTGGGTTGTCACCTTCGCAATGCCAAATGTCCAGGCTTCTCAAATGTCTGCGATCCTGTTTTCCTTACAAGGTTAAGGCTACGGGGGGGGGGGAAGGGGGGGAGCTGACGGTTAGTTCTGGTGGGCAAATGCCACGGGGTGATTGGGCCCAGATCTTTAATGCCTTTACTTGAATCCACTATATCTACAACCTTCGCACGTTTAACTTCAGTCCTGACAATAGATGTCTCCAGGATGGTATCTATCAACTGTCTCAATAAAGTTAGCTTTCTGCGAACTGGCTGGTGTTGCGAACTGATTTAACCAGGAACCTGACATCTGCCCCTGTTCCCAGGGGTCCACCAACTGTTTTTTAGAAAGCAGGCAGGACGTAGGTGGAGGTTTAGGGCTTCCGATTGGGCACTGGAAATCTGATTGACCGTACAGGACGATTGTAAAGCACAAGAAGATTTTTGCATCATTAATGGAGGGCAACCAGTCCACCAGCCCCTCATTTAAAAACCACCGGTTCACAACTTACCATTTAAATGCTGAACCCTGGAAAAAAGGTCAGGGGAATGTCACCAGGTATGATGTCTAACATTAAATCAGACGAATATGTGGGATTGTTCAAAGGAAAACAGCTTTGGACCGAAGCAGATGATCTAGGCAGATGGCAGTGGATTGTGGGGGAAGGAAACCAGGCCAAAGGAGATGATAGGATGATAATAGATGTGATCTGCCAAGGACAACAGGTTGCGTTGATTATAGACAAGAAAAGGTAGAAGGTGTAGATGGGAGGACAGCTGGAGAATGAAGGTGGGCAGGCGAGCAAGTTTCTGCTTAACGGGGAGATTGACCTTCTGTCTGCACCCTTGAATTGTGCCAAGTGGCACAGAGAGACCAATAGACATGTCACTGCTCAAAACACAGTCTTCACCTTTTGCTTTTGGCACTACAGCCACGCCAATGGCAGACGGTAGAATGCAAGGTGACGACAGAGCCAGAGAGAGAGGTTATTGTAGATTTGGTTGCACAGATGAAAGCTTAGAACAAGGCAAGGGTGCAGCTCAGGTTACAAGAAAGACAGAGAATGTGAAGAAGTGGTATGGTGTTGCTAGTAGGGCCCAAAATTGGAGCATCATGTTCCTACAGCGATGGGCAGAGGTCGATTCGGGGGAATCGCGGGGGATCACCGTCCCCCCGGGTGAGGTGCGGGGGGCGGGGCACATGACGAAGCCCCGCCCCCTGCTTCTGGCCGCCCCGCTTCCGGCCCTCATTCAGTCAGGAGGAGGCAGGAGAAAAGGGAGGGTAAGTTGCTTCCTCCCCACCTCTCCCCACCCCTGCCTGCCTGGGGCCAGGGAGGGCCTTGGCGGGGCTTCCTCGCACTCCCGCCGGCCTTGCAAGTCCACCGCCGGGCCCACTTCCGGTGATGTCAGGGGGTGTGGCATATGCTAATGAGTTATGCTAATGAGTCCCCCTAGCTCTTTTTCTACAAAACGACCCCTGGCTATGGGCAATTTTCTTCTCCCACACCACACAACCTAACCCACACAAAATTAGTATAGTAATGTGTATCCTACCACTCTAGCTCAGCCAAGTTGGAACCCCTAACCCTTTGACCCATCTTATCCATCTGAGGAAGCCTTCTCGAACTGGAGGAAGGCTTCAAAGTTGACTGAGACGAGCGGTAGGGTAAGAAGCCCTCACCTTTGGGTAACTTGGTGTGGATTGGGTTATGCGGTATGACAACGGGGCTCCATTGCCCCTTTTGGTTGAGGTTTTGGCAAATACAAGCTGAGGAAATAGTTCTGTCCCAGGAGAGGGCTCAGGATGTGGGTCTTGGTCCCCTCCCCTTATGAGCCAAGCAAAGAATGGGGAAGACACACACTAGGGTTGCCAAGTCTATCTTCGCTGAGAGCAGGGGGCTCCCGGCCGGCATCTTGTGTGTGCGCATGCCGCACGCACATCACCTGGAAGTGACGGGAGGATGCCAGGCACGCCGGGGGCGGGGCCACGGCCATACAAGGGAAAACCATAGAGTTTTCCCTTGTATGGCCGTGGCGCCGCCCCCGGCGTGGCCGCATCACTTCCGGGTGACGTGCACGTCGGGGTGGAGTTCCCCCTGGGGCCCGATCTGGCGCTGCCGGGGAACGGGCCTCTGGGGCGGGGGTTTCCCTGCCCCCCAGGGGGACTTGGGATCCCTAACACACATGCAGGAATGTAGTTAACCACAGGTCTGAGAGGCGAGGATAGGTCTCTAGGTGGCTACTAGCCATGGTAACTCAAGGTAACCTCCAGATCCAGAGGCAGTAGACCTCTGAATGCCGGTGGCAGGAGGCAGCACCGAGGGAAGGCCTCAGCCTCTATGCCCTGTTGTTGGCCCTCTAGATGAACTGCTTGGCCATTGTATGTGACAGGGCCCTGGGCTAGATGGGCCATGATCTGATCCGGCAGGACTCTTCTTACATTCTTATGAGAGAAGCGATGGGTCGCCCAGATAATGTGCACTGGATATTTGCATGGAGGGTTTTCTTCTTCCATCCCTGTGGAGGCCTTTTCCATATGGAGGATGGATCCATTGCTTTCCATCAGTAACACATTTTTTTTCCACATCGGCCGTATTTTGAGGTACACAAAGGCTGGAACAACGGTGGTGCTTCCCACTGATCCATTCCCACGTGAGCCAAGTCCCGTTCACCTTAAGGCCTTCTTCCCTGTTGTGAAAATCTTCAGAGCCTGGGACAAGAGCCTGTATTTCATCCACAGCCCCTGGGACACAGACATAGCCTTGTCCCCGCCGTAGACAGCTGCCGAGCACCACTGATGCAACACTTATGCTGCGCAATGGGGAAAGACGGTGCTTCTGTAGCACACACATCGCTTCTGAGTGTGACGCATCGGTGGCCCAGCCTGCATCTGGCATTGGCTCCGCTGTCTTACCAAACCCAGGCTGGAACAGAAATTCCCCTCTGCATTGCATGCCACTGTCACTTCAATTGATTGTCGGATTTTACGGCAGTGTCCAGACTGCATGCCGCTTTCACTTCCTCTGATCTCTTGGTTTTATGGTAGCGTCTGCATAGATTTATGGCCATTTTTATGGCCATTCGGGGGTGACTCTGCAGTCGGGATATGGTTTTGAGCTGCATCTTTTCTCTCTCTTCCAGTGTGGGTTTGGTAAAACAGCAGAGCAAATGCTAGATGTGGGATGTTCATTTTTCTTGGTCCTGCTGATCGGGAGTATTTTTTTACAAGCAGGGGCGGATTAACCATTAAGCAGACTCAGCACGTGCTTAGGGCACCAGGGCCAAAGGGGGCACCACAAAGTTGTGAAAAAGGTAAAAAGAAGGAAAAAAAACGAATAAAGATTTGTAAAAAAGCTTGGCTTAGTTTGTACAGTATATTGTGTCATCCTATGAATAAATTTTTGTATTGCTGCAACCTGTATTGTATATCTGGTCAGACAGGTCAACAACTAAAATGTAAGTGTAATTTCGGTACCAGAAATATATCTGTTAAATATTATCCCAGATAACCTTGACCAAAACGATAAATATTTACTAACATATATATTAACAGCATCAAGAATTATGGTAGCAAAATATTGGAAAACAGATAAATTACCTTCCAGAATGGAAATAGCTAAAAAATTATTAGATGTGGCAGAATTAGATAAATTAACAATGATATTACGTGGAAAAGAAGAAGCAATATTTCAAAAGAAATGGTTAAGAGTGTACAAATGGTGGGAGAAATTTACTATGTATAAGACCTCCAAAAAATGAATGTAAAGGTTGAAAACGTCTGTGGCTGTATAATATAAAACTCAATAAACAGAGTATTAAAAACAACAACAACAACAACTAAAATGGACTGGGGGTCAGTGTGGAAAGGAGGGGGGGCACCAAGATTGGGTCAGCGCTGAGGGCACCAGTGAGCCTTAATCGGCCCCTGTTTACAAGTGTTATATAAATGTAGAGAGCAGAGCACTAAGGAAATGGTGTTGGGAGAGGTCAACAAATAAGCAGGATGAAGCAGCAGGTGGATCGTGATGTTCAGTTTTATATAAATTCAAGCACCCCAGAAGCTCCTGACCAGATAGGTGATAGTGTATCTATACTAATAGCTCTTTTTGTAGCAGGAACTCCTTTGCATATTAGGCGACACCCCCCCCCCAATGTAGCCAATCCTCCAAGAGCTTACAGAGCTCTCCTTACAGGGGCTACTGTAGACACGTGCGCGTCTGACGCTGGGCGGGGGGGGGGGTCGCCTAATATGCAAAGGAGTCCCTGCTACAAATAGCTGTAAACCGTTAATCCACATTGGTGGTGGAAAGTGCTTGAGGGGCTGTCATCTAGAGGATGTTGCGGAGTTGTTTTCTGTTGCCCCAGAAGGTCGGACCGGAACCAACAGGTTGAAATGAAATCAAAAGGGTTTTCGGCTAAACTTCCTGACGGTTAGAGCCGTTCCTCAGTGGAACAGGCTTCCTCGGGAGGTGGCGGGCTCCCTCCTTCTCTGGAGGTCTTCAAACAGAGGCTAGATGGCCCTCTGACAGCAATGCTGATCCTGTGAACTGAGGCAGATCATGAGAAGGAAGGCAGGAAAGGTTGCCTCAGTGCTTAGTTCTTGTGACCCTTTCTTATACGCTCTGGGAAATGCTGATCACCGCTTTGAGGTCAGGAAGCAATTCTTCTCCAGGCCAGTTAGGCCAGGATCCTGGAGGGTTTTTTTGCCATCTTCTGGACACAGAATCATAGAACGTTAGAGTTGGAAGGGACCTTGCAGGTCATCTAGTCCAACCCCCTGCACTCTGCAGGAGCAGAGCCGAAAGATGGTCGTCCAGCCTCCGCTTGAAAACGTCCAGCGAAGGAGCATCCACCACCTCCCGAGGCAGTCTGTTCCACTGCTCAACCACTCTTACAGTTAGGAAGTTTCTCCTGATATTTAGCCGGTAACGACTCCCTTGTAATTTCCACCCATTAGATCTAGTCTTGCAATCCGGAGCAAGAGAGAATAGATCTGCTCCATCTTCTACATGACAGCCCTTCAGAGACTTGAAAACTGCAATTGTGTCCCCTCTAAGCCTTCTCTTTCCCAGGCCAAACATACCCAACTCAGCCTTTCCTCGTAAGACTTGGATTCCAACCCTCTCACCATCCTGGTTTCCCTCTTCTGTACACGCTCAAGCTTGTCAGCATCCTTCCTAAAATGTGGTGCCCAAAACTGGACACAGTCCTCCAGGTGTGGCCTCACCATAGCAGAATAGCTTGATCTGGACACAACGCTTCTGTTAATGCATCCTAAGATTGCATTAGCTTTCTTCACATGGAACAGGGTTCACTAGGTGTGTGTGTGTGGGGGGGGTATTTGTGAATTTTCTGCATTGTGCAGGGGGTTGGACTAGATGACCCTGGAGGTCCTTTCCAACTCTGTGATTTTGTGAAAGTGTTGTCAGGTCACAGCCAACTTATGGTGACCATATGGTGTTTTCAAGGCAAGAGACGTTCAGAGATGGGTTTGCCATGGCCTGCTTCCACCTAGCGACCTTGGACATTCTTGGTGGTCTCCCTTCCAAGAACTAACCAGGGCTGACTTGTGCTTGGCTTCCAGGGTCTGGTGAGATTGGGCTCGTGTGAGCCGTCCAGGTCTAGCCAGACAAACATAGAGGCCCTGGGCTTCCTTGGTGGTCTGCCGTTCAAGTACTGACCAGGGCTGACCCTGCTGAGCTTCTGAGATCTGACAAGATCTGGCTATCCTGGGCTATCCTCTTCATATTGCAGATTCATTAAGGCTGCTGATAAGCTTCTTCTCTTTCTGAGGCCATGGAGCTCATTCGCATAACTCATTAGCATGACTTATTTGCATATGCCACACCCCTGACATCACCAAAAGTGTGTCAGAAGGCAACACCCACCGCTCAGGCTCCACTGGACTGTTTTGGATTGCTAGCTATTGGGGGGGAGGGGAACGTGCAGATCTGTCCTCGCAGAGGAGGGAGAGCTTGTACCTGAACAAAAAACTTGGTCTTAAAGGTGCCACTGGACTGTTTTGGATTGCTAGCTATTGGGGGGGAGGGGAACGTGCAGATCTGTCCTCGCAGAGGAGGGAGAGCTTGTACCTGAATAAAACATAGTCTTAAAGGTGCCACTGGACTGTTTTGGATTGCCAGCTACTGGGGTGTGTGTGTGCAGATCTGTCCTGGCAGAGGAGGGAGAGCTTGTACCTGAAGGTGGGCCGGGGGGGGGGCTTTGCAACTTACCTGGCTGCTTTTTGCTCCTTGTGGCCCGACTGAGAGCTGCTGGGAGCAAAGGGTGGGGCTTGTTGCATGTGCCCGCCCCCTGGGCTCTTTACTGCCGGAGCTCCACTCCTATGCGCTCCTGCAGGAAATGACCCCTGGAGGCCATCATTTGCTTTTGGGTTCTATATTAATAACTGTTTGCCTTTTTGGTTCCTCTGGAATCAGACTTAGGCCAGCTGCGTGTCACCCAGGACTGGATTTCATGTGTTCCATTGAGTAGCGTTTTTCTGTGCAATGTTGTTCCTGTAACGCAGTTTAGAATTTGCTCGAGGTGCCTCATGCTGGAATTTCATTATACCTGCGAATACATTTAGTGTTTTTAAAAATGTTTTTTTTGGGGGAAATGGCTTTAAAAAACCAATAGTTTTCCTACTCTTTGTCTCTTATGTTCCTGGAGCAACGGGGCAACTGCTGCCAGTTTGATAATGCAGTTTTTTTTTTAAAAAGGCCTGTGTTCTGGGGAGATGAGTCTGATGGCTGTACCCATAGTTCCCAGCTGCTTGGGGGGGGGGCTCCTTTTGCCTTATTGGATTATGGGAAATCCACGGGATAGCAGTAGATTTCCCCCTAGAAGGAGAGCAGAAGTAGCTTCGGGGTGGGGGGGAATCTAGAGGAAGAGAAGCGGAAGAAGAGATTGGATTTATACCCCGCCCTTCACTAACCAAGGGAGTCTCAGAGCGGCTTACAGACTCCTTTCCCTTCCCCTCCCCACAACAGACACCCTATGAGGTAGGCGGGGCTGAGAGAGCTCTTGACCGAAACCGCTCTTTTTCAAGAACAGCTCTGACAGAACTATGGCTTGCCCAAGGTCATCCAGCAGCTGTGAGTGGAGGAGTGGGGAAATCAAACCCGGTTCTCCCAGAGTAGAGTCTGTGCTCCTAACCACGACACCAAACTGGCTCTCACAAAGCCATGGCATCCCCCTCTTGACGCCCTCTGACACCCTCTGACCCTTGGCAGGGCTGGTTCAAGGCCTTTTGTCATCCCGAGCACAACACTGTGACATCACGTCTGGGTGCAAACCTGGAAATGACGCTGTAGCACCACACAATGCCGATTTCTGCACTCCCGCCCACCCCACGCTCCTAGGGGTGACCAGCTGGGCCCCGCTGATTCCACGCTCCCACCAACACGCTCTGCATCCGATCCTCTGCATAAGATTTTGTGACCATATTGAATCCTAGAATCGCAGAGTTGGAAGGTCCCATTGAGGCCATCTACTCCAACCCCCTGCTCAATGCAGGATCAGCCCAGAGCATCCCTGACAAGTGTTTCTCCAGCCGCTGCTTAAAGTCGGCCAGGGAGGGGGGAGCTCACCCTACAGCCGATTCCATTGCTGCACAAGTCTTACTGTAGAAAAGGTTTCCTCTAAGGTCCGGCTGGTACCTCCCCGCCCTTAATTTGAACCCATTTTGGTAAGTCCTCTCCTCTGCTGCCAAGAGGAACAGCTCCTTGCCCTCCTCTAAGGGACAGCCCTTCAGATATTTCAAGAGAGCTATCATGTCCCCTTCATGTCATGCACACACTGTCTTAAAGTTGACAGTAAAATGCATGGATATTTTTAATGATTTTTTTAAAAAGGGACACAACAAGCTATCTCTGGCCGATTGATGCAAGCGATGCTGTATCCAATGTGCCGTATTTCAGTAATGCTGCACTTCCACCATCACTAATAACAGCACTGCAAGTTCACCCGCGTTGGGTGTTGATTTTAATAATGCCTTTGTGCTTGTTATTGATTCAGCCATTGTTCTGCATCATTATCCTTCCACCAACAGGACCCGCGCAATTATTCCTCATGCTCTCGTAGCCGAGCACGGAATTATGAAACGAGGGTAGGCGCGCCTAATGGCCC
>NW_015169199.1:554961-599756 GCF_001447785.1 Gekko japonicus
AGAGCAATCATGAAATAGGAGTGACCTGAACAGTCTAAACGTTACCTTTGAAAGTGCTCTGCTTATTATCTGCCACCTGCTGTCTGTTCAGTTGCCAGCCAACAAGAATGCCCATATTGCCTGACCTGAGAAGTAGGCTTGGTTGCCGCTCCATGAGCTCAGAATACTGAACAGCTTGTTGGGGTGATTGCCCTGATAAAAGGAACAGCATTCACGTTTCGTTGTACTGCCACGGGTAAATACGGACGAGCCTCGACCAAGTGGTGACTTCCCACAGTATGCATGTCACAACTTGATAAGCTTATTGAACATCCAAAGAGCCCTGCTGGATCAGACCAGTGGTCCATCTAGTCTAGCACCCTGTCTCACACAATAGCCAGCCAAGTCCTCTGGAGGTCCAACACAAAGGCATAGAGGCCGAGGCCTTCATAAGAACATCAGAAGAGCCCTTCTGGATCAGACCAGTGAGGGTCCATCTAGTTCATCATCCTGTCTCACACAGTAGCCAACCAGTTCCTCTTAAAGGTAAAACAAAAGGGCATGGAGGCCGTGTCCTTTCCCAGATATTGCCTCCTGGCCCTGGGATTCAGAGGCCGGCTGCCTCTGAATGTGGAGTTTCCCTGGAGAGCCAGTTTGGTGTAGTGGCTAGGAGTATGGACTCTAATCTTGGAGAACCAGGTTTGATTCCCCACTCCTCCACATGCAGCTGCTGATGTAACCTTGGGGAATTGGAAGAGGCAAGTAAATATGGGAGATTAGTGCTCAGAGGCATTGAGCTACTGGCATTAAAGTTGGGAGCGAGCGATTTGGCTTCTGCATAAAACAGTTTGCTCTGGAGCCCCTCCTTCCCGAGCTAAGACAAAAATGTGTGAGCTGGAAGCTAAAAAACGGTGAGCTAGCTCACACTAACTCAGCTTAGAGGGAACACTGCACCTGATGGTTCTGTCCCAATTTCTAAAAGTGACTTACTTTACGTACTAAACAACTAGCAACTGTTCAGCGCAATTGTCAACATGCCGCAGGGATCACAAGGTGCCAATTTACTTGGAAATAAATCCCATTGATATCAGCTGAAATGGAGGCGCCAAGCCCTCCTTCCCCTCCCTGGTCTGAAGCATTCTCACTCGAAGGAAAGTTATAATTGAAATCAAAGGGGCTTACTTTCAAGTTAATGCGATTAGAATTAAGTTATAAGGCACCGGAGTCTACGCCACGTGAAATTATAGAATGGCAGCACGTCCCTGGTGAGAAATTGAATCTTTCTGTTGCTCCTGTTCAGTAGTGTGTCAGCTGCAATCCTAATGAATGTGGACTGGGAAATGAGTCCCCTTGAAAGCCAGTGGGATTCCCTTCTGAGTGATGTTGAGGGGTGGACTGTAAATTGAACAGTGGATCTTCCTCCAGATACCAGAACCACAGCTTTCCCTTGTATTGTGCAACGTGCCGCAACTTGGCTCCAGTGAAACAAATGAGTCGAGCTTTATGTCCTCTACTTACATGCGGAAGGGAATTTCCTCCCCCCCCCCCCAAGGCTATTTGTAATCTCATTCTGTAATAAACTGTTACATTACAACCGATCATGTAAAGAACAGTAAATCTGAATGTAGAGGCGAGGCGGTACGACTCCCGGTGGGCACGGGATAACAGACTTCTGTTCCTGTGCAGCAGGAGTGGGTAAAAGTGGGAGTCTCCAAGCTGGAGAGTTTCCAGAACACATTCTGCCTGATCTGTAAATTCTGGGAGTGGCCTTAGACCAGTGGCAATACTCCACTCTTCTCTCCCCAGTATGGTGGGTGAACAGGGAATAACAAACCGGGCCTCAGTTTAAGGACCCTCCAAGACATGTGCTCAGCTCAGACTGAAGAAGAAACCGTGGTTTTGATTAAATTAACTGAGATTAGGGTGATTCTCCAAACACATACTGCTCCTTAGGGTCGGTCCAACCAGAATCTGAAAGCAGGATCTGAAGCTGGCTTATGGATCAGTCAGTCTCCACTAGGGTTGCCAGCAATGCTCCCTCTAAGCTGCAGAGTCTGTGAGCAAGAATTCTAATCTGTGAGCTCCTGGTATTAAAGTTGTGAGCAAGCGATTTGGCTACTGCATAAATCAGTTCGCTCCGGAGCTATCTTTCCTGAGCTAAGACAAAAAATGTGTGAGCCGGAGGCTAAAAAACTGTGAGCTAGCTCACACTAACTCAGCTTAGAGGGAACACTGGTTCCCAGCCCCCAAGTGGGAGCGGGGGATCCCCTGATTCCGCAGGCTCCTGCCCGCTGCCAGCGAAACTGGCTGGGGGGAAGCCCCGCCCCCAACTGCCACCACCCGGCACGACGTCCCCAGTGTAATGACATCACACAGAAGTGACGTCATCACATTGGGGACGTCACATGCAGAGGTCATTTCGGGGGGATCGCGGGGGATCACAGTTCCCCTGGGTGAGGTACGGGGGGCACATGACAAAGCCCCGCCCCCTGCTTCCGGCCCTCATTCAGCCAGGAGGAGGCAGGAGAAGAGGGAGGGTAAGTTGCTTCCTCCCTGCCTCTCCCCACCCCTGCCTGCCTGGGGCCAGGGAGGGCCTTGGCAGGGCTTCCTCGCACTCCCGCTGGCCTTGCAGGTCCACCGCGCCGGCGGCGGCCGGGACCGTTGGGGGCGGTGTGTGTGGCCTTATGACACACTTCCGGTGATGTCAGGGGGTGTGGCATATGCTAATGAGTTATGCTAATGAGTTCCACTAGCTCTTTTTCTACGAAACGACCCCTGGTCACATGTGGTGACGTCGCCACGTCGCCCCGCCCCCCCACTCCTGGATAGCTCCCTCCCACCCCCTGCCGGTGAGAGCGTAGGACCTGGCAGCCCTAGTCTTCACCGTGGCTTTCTGTGCCATACAAGTGTGGGCATCCTGGACTTTTCCCCTACCCTCTCCTTGGCTTGTTCCATGGCCCCACCTTTGGATGCTCTCCGGCAACAGAAAAGTTCTGGCCAAAGCAAATGTGGGGAAGCGAGCATTCATCGAGCTGAATCTGGATCAGAGCAATCAATCAATCGCAGACCTTTATTGGCATATCATGTCAAAACTGAGAGGCAGGGAAATACAAAAATCATATGCACCTAGTGATACGTTCCCTCCTCATGGAAGCCGAAAACAGAAATTTGGCCACCAATTCCATAGTCACTAGAGAGCAAGTGGAGAGTAAATAAGGTGTCTTCCATTCATCAGATTGATTTGCTAGGTGTCTCAATAAAGGCTCAAGATATAATGATCGAACATCACAATAGAAGACACAATGCAGAAGGATACGCTCCGAACTCTCGATTTCATCAACACAACAAGGACATAGTCTATCCTCATATGGAGTCTTAACGAGGGTGATCTGGCTGCAACATCTGTCACTCCATTGATTGCCAGGGCTGATTTGGCTGATCTGGCTGGCTAGGCGGGTGTCCCCTCCCTCCCTCACCCCTCCATGTGCATCCCTCCCGAAGCTGTGTGCTCAGTCGAAGAGGACAACCATACCAGAAAGAGGGAGTGTACCGTTTTTCGGTCAAAGGACCAGAGCACTGATCTGCAAGCTGAATTTTTGACTGGATGAACGAACCATAAGTCAAAATGAATGACGGTTTCGTTTTCCTGTCTGAACTGAGCCAATGAATGCAGAGTGCTTTTGGGGCCCTGTCAATTATTTTTTGCTGATGATGTTTCTTGCTATGATGACGTTTTTATACTAGGTGGGGCTGCTTGGAGAAGGGCCAGTGCCGATTCCCAGGAAGGGACAGACAGCCCTAGGATGAGGAAGAGGGAGCCGGTGCCGTTGTGTGCAAATTTGGAGGGGTAGACTAGGGCTGCCAACCCCCAAGTGGCACCTGGAGCTCTCCCGCTGTTCCAATTGATCTCCAGACAACCAAGATCAGCTCCCCTGGAGAAAATGGCTGCATTGGAGGGTGGAGTCTATGGCATTACGTACCCTGCTGAGATCCCTCCCCTTCCCAAACCCAGCCCTCTCCAAGCTCCACCCCCCAGATCTCCCAACTCAGAGCTGGCAAATGTAGGGTAACCTCTGTGCCCCCTTTTCCTCACTGCCACTGCCTCCCCCACTGTGGCCCCCCGGTAGTCTGCCTGCGGGTACAACAGTCTCTGTTTACTTGTTGAGCATCATTTTATAATAGCTGTTTTTTGCAGCTGACGAGGAATCCCAGAAGTACTTTGGTCTCTACAATATTTCATGATGTTTTTATTCCCCCCCCCCCTCCAGGAATGGACTGGAGACCCTTCACCTTAGTTGGACCCCCCCCTTAACTCACAACAAATTCCTTCTTCTCTAATTATATGGTGCTCTTGTTTGTATTTGGTTCCTCGCTGTTTTTCTCAGAAAACGTAACTATGCCCTTTCTTCTGTCCCAGGCACATAGTTGTCTGTGGTCACATCACATTGGAAAGTGTCTCCAACTTCCTGAAGGACTTCCTACACAAGGACAGGGATGATGTCAACGTGGAGATCGTCTTTCTGCATAAGTAAGTGGCCGTTCATATCGGAATATAAGAATGTAAGAACATCAGAAGAGACCTGCTGGATTAGACCAGTGGGTCATCTAGTCCAGCATCCTTTCTCACGCAGGGGCCAACCAGTTCCTCTGGAGGGCCAACAACAGGGCACAGAGGCTGAGGCTTTCATAAGAACATCCAAAGAGCCCTGCTGGATCAGACCAGTGGTCCATCTAGTCCAGCATCCTGTCTCACAGTGGCCAACCAGGTCCTCTGGAGGGCCAACAATAGAGCATAGAGGCCGAGGCCTTCCTAAGAACATCAGAAGTGCCCTGCTGGATCAGACCAGTGGTCCATTTAGTCCAGCATCCTGTCTCACACAGAGGCCAACCAGTTCCTCTGGAGGTCCAACAACAGGACATAGAGGCTGAGGTCTTCCCCAGATGCTGCCTCCTGGCACTGAGATGCAGAGGCTGACTGCCTGTGAATGTGGATGATTCCTTTAATCACCAAGGCTAGTAGCCACTGATAGACCCTGTCCTCCATGAGTCTGTCCAATCCCCTTTTAAAGAAATATAATTTTCTCGTGGGGCTGCTGTGTGGACAGAAGGTGGTGGTGGTGGTGGCTCCTGCCTGCCAATTTTGCGGGGTCCTGCCTGTCACAGACCAGGTGGGTGGCAGAAGGAAATTCCCCCTCCCCAACAATGTCGCCCTGAACGACGCACTAACATCACCCAAATGTGGTGTCAGTGACACTGGGGGGGGGGGGCTGACACTCTGCTTTTTGGGCAAAACTCTATGGCTTGAGGTTGCTTTTACTATAGAGTTTCCCCCCAAAAGTAGAGTGTTGCCCCCAATGTTAGCGACATGCTGACGTCACTTCTGGGTGATATGAATGCGTCACCCACCCCCCGGAACGTCCCCTCCCAGCCCCCTGTCGGCAAGATGGAGCAACCTGGCAACCCACCCTTATCGGCTTGGAGGAAGGACAGAGTACGAATGTAGAGAAAAGCAGTTTGAAAACCACTGGCTCACCTAGCAGTGCCTTACCTGCTGTTATGAGATTAAAAATAAGCATTTCCACGTTAAAAAGGAAATCATCCAAATAATGAAACAAATCTGGCAGTGGATCCCAATTCACTCTACGACTTGTTCTCCTGCAAATCCCAAAGACTTGGAACCAAAAAAATAATTCCCTCTCCTGTGCAGGCTGTAATCCTAAACCCCAAATCGAACTCAATTCTGGCCAGTCACAGAGAGAAGCCCATGCAGGGCTTCCACACATGCAGGAGGAGGGTGGTCTTTGTGGCATTATACCCTGCTGACATCCTTCTCTAGGCTCCACTTCTGAATCTCCAGAAATTTCCCAACCTAGAGTTGGCATCGGGCTGAAGACATTCTTGTGTGAGCCGCTCTCAGGGGAGAACTTCCCGCCAAGTCTAGGATTGCTTTATATAGCTTAAGGTACGAATGCCAACTCATAACCGCACCCTGATTGGTCGGGAAAGCGGCTCACAGATGCTTTGAATAAAATAAATGAATGTAACTTTCCCAGTGCCGCAAGAACAGAAAAGTAGTAGACTAAAAAACAGTAGTGATTTGGCTTACTTGGAGGGGGGCGTAGTTGGAGCCAATGTTCCCTCTAAGCTGTGGAGTCCTGTGAGCAAAGATTTTACTTTGTGAGCTACTGGCATTAAAGTTGTGAGCGAGGATTTGGCTACTGCATAAATCAGTTTGCTCTGGAGCCATCCTTCCTAAGACAAGAATATGTGAGCCGGAGGCAAAAAAACTGTGAGCTAGCTCACACTAACTCAGCTTAGAGGGAAGACTGGTCGGAGCTCGACTTCTCCAGGCGAGTATCGATTGCACCAGAATGTCGATGCCAGTAGTCGTGAAGGCTCGAAGTTGTTGCTGTTGGTCACAGACACGCCCTTAAAAATAAAATCCCACCTCAGAATTGGCATGTGTTGCAGAGCAGGCAGTTTTTCAGAGAACATAGCTGTTTGCAAGGCCGTTTTGATGGCCCCGGTTAAAGACTGTACCACATGGAGAGCTGTGGCCGATTTCCAAACGAGAGGGATCAGTACCCTGATCAGCAGACAACGTTGCAGGAGAGGAATCCACGGGACTCACAGAGAAAGAGAGAAGTGGAAAGAACAGCAAAGTGGAAGACCAGGCATGTGGGGAGTTAGTATGGCTGCCAGCCTCCAGGGGGCGCCTGAAGATCTCCCGCTATTACAATTGATCTCCAGATGATCACGATCAGTGTTCCCTCTAAGCTGAGTTAGTGTGAGCTAGCTCACAGTTTTTTAGCCTCTGGCTCACACACTTTTGTCTTAGCTCAGGAAGGAGGGCTCCAGAGCAAACAAATTCATGCAGTAGCCAAATCACCTGCTCACAACTTTAATGCCAATAGCTTTCAAAGTAGAATTTTTGCTCACAGGACTCCACAGCTTAGAGGGAACATTGATCATGATCAGTTCCCCTGGAGGAAATGACAGCTTGGGAGGCTGCACTCTATGGCCTTATGCCATACTGAGGTCCCTCCCCTCCCCCAAGCCCCGCCGTCCCCAGGCTCCGCCCCCCAAATCTCCAGGAATTTCCCAACCTGAAGCTGGCAGACCTAGGAGTTAGAATGGCCACTATTCATAAGAAAAAATTTTTTGGTGGACATGGAATGTACATCTGTCCTTGTTCAGACTATCCCCACCACCATACCTTTAGTGAAACGAAGGCTTTGCAAAATAAATTCAAAAATTCAAAAATAAAAAATAAATAAGAGACCTTAGAGCAAAGCATTTCTCATGTGGCCAAATTATTTTTGCAAATTAAGGGTTTTAGTGAATTCCTTTTCTGGCCAAAATGCCTCTGAAGGATACCATCTTTTTTTTTTTTTAATGTTTCTTAATGAATGTGGAGAAATAAAATGAAAACACTGAGCACATATCTCTTTTCCTGGCAGTGAATTTTGCCGGTTTGGCCAAGAGGATTTTTTTTTTGGCAGAGCCAGTAAAATTCTGGCCAGCGGGCAACCTTAAAGCACATAGGAAGAGAGAAGGAAAAGAAGAGTAAAACACACACAAAAAAAAACATAAACAGCTCATCACTTCTCGAAAATTGCTTGCCTGCATGACAGAATTTTATGTTTACCTTGTTTGAATTTTTAAAAAATTAAGAAATAAATGGATGATATTCATGACTTGATTCCGCTGTGTTTTGTCTTTTTTCTTTCCCAAATTAGTATCTCCCCTAACCTTGAGTTGGAAGCTCTTTTTAAACGACACTTCACTCAGGTGGAATTTTTTCAGGGTTCAGTTCTCAATCCGCATGACCTGGCTAGAGTAAAGGTAATGGCTTCCTCCCGTTTTCTACCCCGTTGTTTGCTATCTACATTTAACCTGTGCTTACAATTTAAACTTTTTGAATAAGCTGTTCTGTGTCTTGGGGAAGCCTGGAAATTGTGGTTCTGTTAGGAAGGCTGGAGAACTCTAATGAAAAACTTCTCATATAGTCACCAAACGACAGTTCCTATAATGCTTTGTGGGAAGCCATGACAGTTAAACTGGTATAAAACTGATACAGGTTTATAAAGGAGATGTAAGCCCCAAACATTCTTCTTGAGAGCCAGTTTGGTCTCGTGGTTAAGTGCGTGGACTCTAATCTGGGAGAACTGGGTTTGATTCCCCACTCCTCCACTTGCAGCTGCTTGATGACCTTGGGTCAGTCACAAGCTCTGTCAGAGCTGTCCTTGAAAAAGAGCCGTTTGTGTCAGAGCTCTCTTAGCCCCACCCACCTCACAGGGTGTCTGTTGTGGGGAGGGGAAGGGAAAGGAGTTTGTAAGCCGCTCTGAGACACCTTTGGGTAGTGAAGGGCGGGGCATAAATCCAATCTCTTCTCTTCTCTCTTCTCTTGTTGTTTTGGGATGCCAGGTCCCTCATGGCAACTGGTGGGGCTAAGGGAGACTCCTCAGGAGCGAGAGAGAGGCCTCGGCCTTGTCAACAGTGATGCAATGACATCACTTCTGCTGTGCACCAGAAGTGACATCATCGCATCACCAGCGTTATAGTGCTGGTTTTGGGGCAAAATCTCTAAGGTAAAAATGGTTTCTAACAGAGGTTTGGCCAAAATACCAGAGCGATGCCAAGCCATGCAATGACGTCACTTCCAGAACACGCAGGAAGTGATGTCACCAGCTATAGCAGCCTAGGCCTTCCTTCCCTGCTGGTAAGTCCCCCCTGCTGGCCAGGTGATTGGTTTGGGGGTCAGAGGATCTCTTGCATTCAGCAAGGGACTGGGAACGCTATTATTGCTCCAGCTTCAGAGTGGGTCATCAGGAGCATTACAGTTGGTTATTACAGTAAAAAGGAGACAGGCGGAAATGTTACTGTGCTGGATTGTAAAAAGGGGGTAATTGAGGGTAAATGTGGAAACTGAACTTTAGGGTATCAATAGATATGGGGAGGGGATCTCTCACCCCAAGCATACTTGAAAGATGCAGTGTTGAAGCAAGAAACCATCCCAGCCCTCGCGTGGCTCCTGGGGGAGACCTCACCCTTTCTTGCTGAGAAATACTGAGACGAGCAAGTTCTAGAGAAGCTGGCGAAGTCGGGAAATGATCTTCTTCCCAGTTTGTGCGGACTCTAATCTGGGAGAACCGGGTTTGATCCCCCACTCCTCCACTTGCACCTGCTGATGTGACCTTGGGTCAGTCACAAGTTCTGTCAGAGCTGTCCTTCAAAGGGCAGTCCTCGAAAGAGCTCTCTCGGCCCCGCCGACCTCTGTTGTGGGGAGGGGGAAGGGGAAGGAGATTCGTAAGCCGCTCTGAGACTCCGAGTGAAGGGCGGGGTATAAATCCAATCTCTTCTTCTTCTTCCGAACGTCGAACTGCTCCTTATGTTCGCTGTCTCCTTTGGTGTCTCAGATAGAGTCAGCAGACGCGTGCCTCATCCTTGCCAACAAATACTGCCCAGACCCGGATGCGGAAGACGCCTCCAATATTATGAGGTACTTTAAAAAAAATTTCATTTTACTTTACGAAGCCCAAAAAACATCACTGCATAAGCAGAGGTCATTTCGGGGGGGATCGCAGCCCCCCCGGGTGAGGTACGGGGGGCGGGGCACATGACGAAGCCCCGCCCCCTGCTTCCAGCCGCCCCGCTTCCGGTCCTCATTCAACCAGGAGGAGGCAGGAGAAGGGGGAGGGTAAGTTGCTTCCTCCCTGCCTCTCCCCACCCCTGCCTGCCTGGGGCCAGGGAGGGCCTTCGCGGGGCTTCCTCGCACTCCCGCCGGCCTTGCAGGTCCACCGCCGGGCCCCTTATGAGGCTCGGCAGTGGAGCTGCAAAGGCGGTGGCGGCTGGGACTGTTGGGGGTGGGGTGTGTGGCCTTATGACACACTTCCGGTGATGTCAGGGGGTGTGGCATATGCTAATGAGTTCCCCTAGCTCTTTTCCTACGAAACGACCCCTGTGCATAAGGATCTTGGCCGAGATCGGTGGTGGATGTTGGTGAACATTTTACTGCCCATTTCAGCACAGATTTGGATCTCTGTGTTCAGATGTCACAACGAAACAGAGGCTTGTGGTGATGGGCTAAAACCTGGCCTGTTGCCGTGCGTACCCTCTCCCTTCCTTCTCCTCTCATGTAGGGTGCATCTGAAGGCTTTCCTGATTATGGAAGATTTCAGTATAGCTCCAGTTTGTTGTAGTATCTGAATGCACGTTCCTGGAGGGGATTGGAGTCTGTTTCCTCCTCAAGAAAACAAAGCTCTAAACCCTCACGTGAATTCTGATTCTGGTTAGGGGAGAACCAAACTCCTGTTGTTCCAGGATTTGGTCATCACAAGAAATTGGAGATTGCACACTTCTGAAACCAGAAAGCTCAGAGTAGCAGTTCTCTTACAAAGGAATTTCAAAGGGAGAGCGGAAAGAGACTGCTGAATTGTAAATGATAATGAAGCTCAAGACAGTGCATCCTCCTGGATTGAATTGAGACCAGTATTCCCTCTAAGCTGAGTCACTGTGAGTTAGCTCACAGTTTTTTTAGCCTCCAGCTCACACATTTTTGTCTTAGCTCAGGAAGGATGGCTCCAGAGCAAACTAATTTATGCAGTAGCCAAATTGCTCACTCACAACTTTAATGCCAGGAGCTCAGAAAGTAGAATTTGTGCTCACAAGACTCCACAGCTTGGAGGGAGCATTGATTGTGACCTAGGTTGCCTTTCTCATTACCAATGCTGATTTATCCATGCCTACTAGCCCTCTGCATATCACCCCTACGGGTGTGCAAAAAAAAAAAAAATCGGCCCATTCGGATTTGGCCGAATCAGGCAGAATCAATTTCGGCTGGCAGTAAGACTCCCGCATGTCAGTTTCATCAGTAGGAGCCGATTTGGGAGTCTTTCGGGAGTCTTTCGGCCAGCCGAATGTCAATTTCAGCTCCATTATATCCTATGGGCCGTTGAAGTCAATGGCGAAAACATAGGGTATATTCTGTGGGCTGGAAGGGAGGGGGCTTGAGGGAGAGACTCCAAACTCGCAGGGTAGCTGCTGGAGCCTCTCCCCAAGATACCAACCATGTTTCAAGAGCATTGGACCAGGGGGTCCAATTCTACAGGCCCTCAAACAGGTTTCCCCATCCCCTCCATTGTTCTCTATGGTGGGAGTTTGTAAGCCGCTTTGAGACACCTTTGGGTAGTGAAGGGCGGGGTATCAATCCAATCTCCTCTCTTCTCTCTCAGCCCCGCCTACCTCACAGGGTGTCTGTTGTGGGGAGGGAAGTGAAAGGAGTTTATAAGCCGCTCTGAAACACCTTTGGGTAGTGGGCGGGGTATCAATCCAATCTCCTCCTCCTCCTCCTCCTCCTCCTCCTCCTCTTCCTCTTCTTCTTCTTCTTGACTTCGGTCTCTCCTTGTCCATTTTACCTTCACGGCAACCCTGTGAGGTAGGTTAGGCTGCGTGTGTGTGATTGGCCCTCGGGCACCTAGATGACCTTCCATAGCAGAGTACAACAGGGTCTCTCAGATGCTCCTCCTATTCAGGGGTCATTTTGTAGAAAAAGAGGTGCAGGAGCTCATTGGCATAACTCATTAGCATAACTTATTTGCATATGCCACGCCCCCTGACATCACCGGAGGTGTGTCAGAAGGCAACACCCACCACTCAGGCTCCACTGGACTGTTTTGGATTGCTAGCTATTGGGGGGGGGAACGCGCAGATCTGTCCTCGCAGAGGAGGGAGAGCTTGTACCTGAATAAAACTTGGTCTTAAAGGTGCCACTGGACTGTTTTGGATTGCTAGCTATTGGGGGGGGGGGAATGCACAGATCTGCCCTTACAGAGGAGGGAGAGCTTGTACCTGAAGGCGGGCCGGGGGGCTCTGCAACTTACCTGACTGCTTCTTGCTCCTCGTGGCCCAACTGAGGGCTGCTGGGAGCAGGGGACGGGGCTTGTTGCATGTGTCCACCCCCTCGGCTCCTTACTGCTGGAGCTCCGCTCCTGTGCGCTCCCGCAGGAAATGACCCTTGCTCCGTCGACACTTGAACCATTAGACTGTGCTGGCTCTCCAAGAGGAGTCCAGGACTGGCAGGGACTTATTGGTCATCTTCTGGCTGGGGAAGAAGTCCTGGTGGGCCGTTGCTCTAAGCCCTGCCCCTCCAACCCCACAGTGGGACTGGTGAGGAGGAATCCAGGGCCCCCCGGCAGAGAGCCGCTGTGCCTGTTCTTCATTTTGCCAAGGAGCAGCGGTGTGCGGCTTTGGCCAGCGGTGGTGCAGGACAGCTGGTGAGGAGGAGGGTGGGCACGGCATCATCAGTTGCTGGGTGAGGTGTGGTGTGCCTGAAGTGGACAAGCACAGTAGCCGTGTTATCGTAGGCAAGGTCCCACCCCTCAAGGAGGAGCACAACGACACCTCCTTTCTCTCCAGATGGCTCTTCAGTCCTTTGGGAGGCGAGGAGGGGCTGTGGCCATTTTCAAGGACACGCAGTCCAACCCCGGTGGCTCCCAGCACACAAATTGGGGGACTCATGGTTTTCTGTCTGTTTAGCTAGTGACCCCTAGCAGTCATAGCCCCCACCATGACACAATAGGCAGGGGTCATTTCGTAGAAAAAGAGGTGCAGGAGCTCATTAGCATAACTCATTAGCATAGCTAATATGCCACACCCCCTGGCATTACCGGAAGTGTGTCAGAAGGCAACACCCACCACTCAGGATTGCTAGCTATGGGGGGGGGATACACATGCAGATCTGCCCTCACAGAGGAGGAATAGCTTGTACCTGAATAAACCTTGGCCTTAAAGGTGCCACTGGACTGTTTTGGATTGCTATTGGGGGGGGGGGGCTCTGCAACTTACCTGGCTGCTTCTTGCTCCTTGTGGCCCGGGGCTGCTGGGAGCAGGGGGTGGGGCTTGTTGCATGTGCCTGCCCCCTGGGCTCTTTACTACCGGAGCTCCACTCCTGTGCGCTCCTGCAGGAAATGACCCCTGCCAATAGGAATTTTCAAATCTCTGTGGTGAAATTCTTAAAGCATCCTGGAGATTCTTAAAGCATCCTGATTTTACTACTTGTTCCAAAACAGAAAGTGACAGCCAAGCATGAACTGATACAATTTCCCCCTTAACCCCCCCCCCCAGCATTTCTCCATTGAGCAAGAGCAGTGGATGGGGAGAATTGCCAGGAGATCTCCCACTGGAACAGGGTACGGGGCATCTCTCCCTAGCTGGACTGGATGGACTACTAGTCTGTGATTCAGGAGGACACCTCTGCTGTTCGTCTGGGTGGCCAGGGCCATTACATTTGTGGCCCCCAACGAAACCGCTTCTAACAGTGTCATAAGCAGTGGGTCAGCAGGTCTATGTGATTTTGGAGTCCCAGGTATTATTGGTTTGGAGAGGGGGGCTATAGATAGGGTGGCCAGATCATGGTGGTGCCATTTGGCATTGCAGCAATGCCATGACATCACTTCTGGTTCGCACTGCAAGTGACATTGCATCATTGGCATGATGCTGATCAGGTAGGTCCCCATACCTCCAGGCTTCTGCTGGGTACCAGCACTGGGTTGGCAACCCTAGCTACAGAAGTGCAAAGGAGCACCAACCCCTCTGTTGCAGTACTCTGTAGTGGGATTGTGCATGAGGCCCCCAAACATTTATTTTTGAAACCTACTGTGGGAAAACGTGCCTGCTGTGGCCTGCAGGCCCCATTGCTGCCCTGCCCTCCGAGGGGTTCCCAACTCCCTGGAGGGGCTTTTCTGTTTCTCTAGGGCAACTCTCCACCATCACCTGATTATTATAGGGATTTCCCACTGAGAGCATCAGGGCTCCCAGCTCCCCTTCCCAATTCTGATGCCTTGCCTCTATGGCTCCCAGCACCTGGCTACCACAGGGACAGTTTAATGCCTTGGGCACCCCTGTAGGAATAGCCACTTTCCAGTCCCACTGGAGCCCCTTTTAAAATAGCATGTCTGAAAAGGTGGAGGTCTATGTAGTACAGAGAACCACTCCCAGCATCAAAAGTTTAAAGTATTTATTAAAAAGAAAATGTTCACAAGCATACTTTTAGCACAATGCCAGATCTGAGTAAGGGATACAAAAGAACTTGGTAAAAAAAAATGCAAATCCTTTGTCCCTTTCTCTGCACATGCTCTAACTGATGGTCAAAGGAAAGGCTCTTTCACTTAGCTGTTCTAGATCTCTGCAAATTTCCATTACCTTCAGGCTCCCTTCAGATGTCCAGACCACCTGCTTGCGAACCAGAGCTCAGAGTTTTCCTCAACGAAGCATCCCAAAGAAAGAGATCTATTTCCTGTTGCACTGAGATCTTATCATCTCTGTCTCCCCTCCCACTTGACCCCAGTCAGTCCAGGTCAAGGCAGCTTTTCCTGCTGTCAATCTACTTCCTCAGCCTCTTTAGAATATGATACCTCCAAACCCCTGTTTCCTGCTTGGAGAAGGAGGTGAGGGGAGAAGGGGGAAGGTGTGTCTAAACCTATTAGCATTTGAATGAAGGTGAGCCTGGAAAACCATTGATGAGCTTCTTCCTTCCCAGATAAAGAGGGGAACTTTAAAAATAAAGGGGGGACTTTAAAAATGCCAGCTTCCCAAGAGAACATACATTTAGTCACACCTACATTTTAATCTGCTGAGAGAACGTGTGCTTTGATTTAAAATTACATAAGAATATTAAAGAGAAAATCAGATGCAAATTTGTAAGCTTGTAAATAGATTCCACCTACTTAATTAAAAAATAGGGGCAAAACAGACTCCTCTTGTGTACTCGCAGAACAAACAAGTTGATTCAATAAAATTGAATGCTTAATTAAATGCTTCACCTGAAAGACTATTAAAAGGAGAATTAGACTGGGATAGAGATACTAACAAATTACATCCCACTTGGCAAAGCAAGCCGTGCAAGTCCACACTCGACTGTGCAATCTGCAAGTGATACATTTTCCTCCACCCGCAGTACCTATCAGGAAATCTTCATTTGCAGTATTGCTACTGAAATACTTCTTTGCATGGATGTTTTTTGGGGGGTAGTATGCAAGAGAGGCAGGAACGTTGTGTGGAATTTCATTCCCGGTGCCCCTTATGCGAAGGATCACGTTGTGAAGAAATTCTGACCCCCACTTCATCGAAGACATCCAGGACATTTTTGGTTCTACATTATCCTAAAGGCATCCATTCAGATATATGTTTTAATGGTCGGCTTGCTTTCCAAGAAATTCAGATCACTTAAGAGTCCTCCCCCTTTCCAGTCAGTGGGTGGAGTCCATCCAGCGTCTTCATTGCCAGCAAGATAAGCTTTCACCTTCTTCCATCTTGGTCTATTTGTAATCATATAGACCAGTAAGAGACAGTTAAGCTGACAACAGGGTCCAAGCATCATTTTCTTGGGCCCACTGGAACTTGTAAGGGGGACCCCTATCCTGCACATTTGCCATGATCCCATTGCATTACAGTTGCCACTTACAGAATCACAGAATGTTAGAGTTGGAAGGGACCTTGCAGGTCGTCTAGTCCAACCCCCTGCACTCTGCAAGAGCATAGCTGAAAGAGAGCCCTACAACATACCCAAAAGATGGCTGTCCAGCATCCGCTTGAAAACATCCAGTGAAGGAGCATCCACCACCTCCCGAGGCAGACTGTTCCACTGCTCAACCACTCTTACAGTTAGGAAGCTTCTCCTGATATTTAGCAGGTAATGACTCCCTTGTAATTTCCACCCATTAGACCTAGCCTTGCAATCCGGAGCAAGAGAGAATAGATCTGCTCCATCTTCTACATGACAGCCCTTCAGATACTTGAAGACTGCAATCGTGTCCCCTCTAAGCCTTCTCTTTCCCAGGTTAAACAGACCCAGCTCTTTCAGCCTTTCCTCATAAGACTTTGCCATCACTTACCTTTGCCGCCCATCCCCCACCCTTGCTCAGTGGAGTGGTAGGAGAAGGGATAGGGCTGCCAAGCCACGGCGGGGGATCCACACGTCTTCACAGGATCCCTGCCGCGGGGGACAGCGATACACGTTGCACCGCCGTCGCCAGGATGTGACGCTACGCGTCGCTCTGGCAACGGGGCTGTTTGGAGTCCCGTTGCCAGAGCGACGCGTAGCGTCACATCCTGGCGACGGCGGTGCAACGCGTATCGCTGTCCCCCGCGGCAGGGATCCTGTGAAGACGTGCGGATCCTCCGCCGCAGCTTGGCAGCCCTAAGAAGGGATATGGAATGAAACAGCACATGGACGTCACTTCCTGTTTCAAAACAGAAAGTGATGCCGTGATGGTTTAGGAATTTCAACAATTTCTGTCATGATGTCATTTCCTGTTCCAAATTTCTTGGAAGTCACTGCCTCTTTTGAAACAGGAAGTGATGTCATGACAGTCATTTTTTTAAAAATCCCTCCATTGCATACAATCTCATCAGTCAAGGAAGAGAATTCTCTATATGAATTCTGAAATTTCTGACATCATGCCATGGACCAAATGGGGGCTGTTCTGCCGTGCATCCCACCCTTCCCATTTTGTTTCCCATAAAATCCTGCTCAAAGAAGAATTCAGCAGAGCTTTCAGGCTATTTTGTAATGTTTGGATTAGTCTAAGGATATTATCCTGTCAAAGTTTGAATTTATTTTTAATTCTAATGGGCCAGTGTCATTGCACATGTATTATACATTAACCAGTTCACTTTAAACTGTCATTTTCCTGGGCTTTTTCATTGCAAAATCATGAATTACCTCCCCAAAGTCAATCTCTCTTGCAATTTTACACTCAATAGACAAAACAGCTAGGTAGTTTAACCAGTCTTGCCCCCTAATAGAATGCTACAAGTAGAGGGGGGTTTAGTTGCCAGGAAGAGCTAATTAGAGTCAAGATGCATAAGTAACTGAGCAATAAATACAGCTAAGATTGGAATAACACATTTGGTAGGACATGTAAAGTAAAGGTAAAGGTTCCCTTGCTCGAAAGCCAGTCAAATTCGACTCTAGGGTTGCGGTGCTTATCTCCGTTTCCAAGCCGAAGAGCCAGTGCTGTCCGAAAACGTTTCCGTGGCCATGTGGCCGGCATGACTTAACACCAAGGCGCACGGAACACTGTTACCTTCTTCCCACCGAAGTGGTCCCTATTTATCTACTTGCAATGTCTTGCTTTCGAACTGCTAGGTTGGCAGGAGCTGGAACTAGAGACGGGAGCTCACTCCGTCTTGCGGCACCTGGGTCTCGAACTGCTGAGCTACCGACCTTCCACAGCCTGCAGTTCAGCATCTTAACCACTTGAGCCACCGCAGCTCCTATGTAAATAGCAGCAAATTGGCATACAGATGATAAAGTTGTTAACAACAGATGTGAGAACTAAGTTTGAGTCCAGTGGCACCTTTAGGACTGACAAAGTTTTATTTCTGGGTATAAGTGAGAACTGAGTGACTTAGCGTGTGTAGTGAGATAAGAAGCCAATGTCTCTGTTCCATTGTCTGAGTGTTGTAATGACTTGTATCCATTTATCCTTTGGATAGCTGCGGTGGCTCAAGTGGTTAAGACGCTGAACTGCAGGCTGTGGAAGGTCGGTAGTTCAGCAGTTCGAGACCTGAGTGGGCCGCATGACGGAGTGAGCTCCCATCTCTAGTTCCAGCTCCTGTCAACCTAGCAGTTCGAAAGCAAGACATTGCAAGTAGATAAATAGGTACCACTTCGGTGGGAAGGTAACAGCATTCCGTGCGCCTTGGTGTTGAGTCATGCCGGCCACATGACCACGGAAACATCTTCGGACAGCGCTGGCTCTTCGGCTTTGAAACGGAGATGAGCACCGCAACCCTAGAGTCGGACTCGACTGGCTTTCAAGCAAGGGAACCTTTACCTTTACTATCCTTTGGTGTAAGGTTTGACCTAATACACCACTCAGGACAATGGAACTCCCCCAGGGCTTAACAGAGATATTGGCTTTGTTAGCTCTTGCATTTGTGTGTTTATTTGCTGCCATTCGTTGATCTTACTGGCCACCTTGATAGAATCTCAGCTTTACTTATTCATCTTGGCTCTGACTGGCCCTTTCTGATGGCTGCCCCCCCCATCTTCCTGTATGTAGGGCTTAAGGAAATTCCATTTCACTTTGTCTGAGGAAGCGTACTTGCGCATGAAAGCTTATACCGTGAATAAAACTTTGTTGGTCTTAAAAGTGCCACTGGACTCAAATTTAATTCCAACAGTACTTTGCTTTCCTGCTGTTTGTAAACTTTCTGAAGGCGGGGCTGAAAGTGGGGGATTCCAGTTAGGGAATTGCATTGAGACCAGGAGGAGTTTTGTCATGCTCTCTAGCCAGTCGAAATGCTTACAAAATGTCGTTGGAGCGCAATAAAACCAACCTGAGAGTAAATATTTCCAGGCAATAGTCATGTGGATTATCCCACCCAGTGAACCAGATGGCGTCACTTTGCCACGTAGCCAATCATATTTAGTTGTGACAGCATCTCTAAGAGGAACCTCATCAACTGCATTTTTCAAAACTAAATTTAGAGAAAAAGGAAACTAGAGTTATAAAATAGAGGGTTCCAAATAGCACTAAGGTACAGGATCATGCCTACAGTACCTCTGTTGAACAAAAATAGTCAACATTGCATTCTTTTCTTTCTTTTCAGAGTAATTTCCATCAAGAATTACCATCCGAAAATAAGAATAATCACCCAGATGCTGCAGTATCACAACAAGGTAATGGAAAACCTGGGGGACACCCACCACTTCCTAACTTTATGTTGTAACTCCATTTCTGTCGTGTCTTGAAGTACGCCAATGTGCGGAAATATATTAGTGATTCATGTCCCCGACCTTAATTAACCTGTAATTTCGAAATCTATAAGGGTGCTTACAATGCACAGTTATTCCTTGCACATATTTGTTGTTGTTCAGTCGCACAGTCGAGTCAGACTCTTCGCGACCCCAGGGACCAGATCACGCCAGGCCTTCCGGTCTTCCGTCGTCCTCTGACGTTGGCTCAATTTCATGTTCGTTGCATCGATGACACTGTCTAACCATCTCATCCTTTGCCGTCCCTGTCTTCTTTGACCTTCACTCTTTCCCAGCGTCAGGGTCTTCTCCTCCAGTGAGTGCTCCCTTCTTATTGGGTGGCCAAAGTATTTGAGCTTCAGTTTCATTATCTGGCCTTCCAGGGAACAGTCAGGGTTGATTTCTTCATGTGTGGTAAAATTCTCCCTACTACTTGGCAGGGTTAGAGAACTCATCTTAAGAGGGTGTCTGGAAGACCCTAACCAATTAGGGTTTAGTTCTTAAGAACCCATACAGGTGACCCCCCCCCCAGAGAGCCTTGTCGCTCCAGGGTAGCTTGGTTATCTGTACCGCCATCATGACATTACCATTTCTCAGATGCCAGTGTGTGGTGAAATGTGTGATAAAACAGTCATTTGTAGACACCCTTTGATTTCAGGGAGAACAGAGGTGACCCATGTGACCCCCTCCATTCGCACAGAGTCTCTACTGTCCTCCACAACCTCTGTCACACAGGGTCAGGGTTACAGGTAGGTCAGGCTGCCACAGTTCACCACCCATCTTGCCTCTTTTTAAAACGTATAGGGAGCCATGACCGGTGTCCCCTCTAAGCCGAGTTAGTGTGAACTAGCTAACAGTCTTTTAGCCTCCAGCTCACAGATTTTTGTCTTCGCTCAGGAAGGAGGGCCCCAGAGCAAAGTAATTTATGCAGTAGCCAAATCGCTTGCTGTTGGGATTCTTTTTAAGTAAGTCAGCAGAGTGTTAAGAGACTGAGTCCATGGTGTGTATTAAAATATAAAAGTTTACTATAACCCTAACATGAGAAAAAGGTACACAGGATATAAAATAACAAAGAGCTATTATGCCTACATCCTTGCAGCTAAAAGGTAAAACGGGGAAGAGCCGAATGGCATCTCCTTCTCTAGTCAGAACAAAGAGAGGAAAACGTAACCAATATGCTAAATACTTGACACCTTGGTTTCCAATCAGACTAGCAAATTAGCTCCAAAGTTCCGGGGCATCCTATTGTCTAAACAGATTGCTTACAAACAAACATGTGACTTCCTGTGAGTAACATAAACAAACATTTAACCCCAGATATACTGAGTGTTTTCAACTTGTAATACCCAACACTTGCTCACAACTTTAATGCCTGTAGCACACAAAGTAGAATTTTTGCTCACAAGACTCCAGAGCTTAGAGGGAGCATTGGCCACGACCTTTTCACACACCAGGTCCTCTCTCCCCTGGATCTGAACCCAGACAAATGGTAACCATACAAACTAAGCTTGTTATTCTTGAACCTGTTAAACACCGTCCTTCTGTTGTATGCTAATTTACTGCTCACCCTCTACCTATATGTAATGACTGGCAATTTCCATTTCATTGTATCTGAAGAAGTGTGCGTGCCCACAAAAGCTAATTCCTTAAATGAAACTTTGTTGGTCTTAAAGGTGCCACTGGACCCAATTTTTTGCCCGGCCAATAAATAAATGAATCTGTGAAACAGGAGCCAATTTATTTAACAAAGGGAAAGTGCACTTTGCATGTCTGGCCCAATCTGCATCTAGCATTTGCTCCGCTGTCTTACCAAACCCAGGCTGGAACAGAAATTCCCTTCTGCATGGCATGCCACCTTCACGTTGATTGATTGTCGGATTTTGTGGCAGTGTCCAAGACTGCATTGCCGTTGATCTCTCGGTTTTATGGTAGCCGCCTGCATAGATTTATGGCCGTTTTATGGCCATTCGGGGGTGACGCTACAGTCAGTACGGCATTGGCCCCCGGGGTATCTGAATGTGGTTTTGAGCTGCATCTTTTCCTGTTCCAGTGTGGGTCTGGTAAGACAGCGGAGCAAATGCTAGATGCAGATTGGGCCTTTGAGAGGCTCAAGTTCAGGCCCATAGCTACAGCGGGGCATTTCGGGGCCTGGCCCCCTGACTTCCTGTTAAGGCCCCATGACTTCCATCCAGCCCCCAGGCCCCTCAGCTCTCTGGGCTGCCCGGAGGACTCCCCACCACCACCCCTTCCCCAAGCGTGGCTTGCTTCTCTGCGTAGGAAGGCAGAGCGTGAACACCGCAACGGTGAGTGGTTTTTTTAAAAACTATCTCATTTTGTGATGTGAGTGCCCCCTGACTTATTGAAAGCCCCCCCCCAAAATTTTTTTTGCAAAATCCTGGTTAGGGGCCTGCTCAAGTTGCGGCACTGAAACGGTTTAAATGAAGAGCGGACCCCTTCGTGACCGATGCCTGCCCCCTGCCGGCGAAACGTGGGCGCGCTCTCTGTTTGAGTCGAGGGGAGTTCTCTTACCGCCGTTTTCCTCTCCCACAGGCCCATCTGCTCAATATCCCTAGCTGGAACTGGAAAGAAGGGGATGATGCGATTTGCCTTGCAGAGCTGAAGCTGGGCTTCATCGCCCAGAGCTGCCTGGCCCCGGGCCTCTCCACCATGCTGGCCAACCTCTTCTCCATGAGGTCATTCATCAAGGTAACGTCTTGACTCGTTGGAGGAGGTCAGCGGGAGGGGGGGGGTTCAGTTTGTCAGGAGGCCGAACAGACAGCGCGGCCTAAACTCAAAACAGAGAGAAATACATCAGCCCTGATAGCGAAAGCATAAAATGACGTATTCTGAAGTCGGGGTAGGGGAGGAGAGGTCCACACCGCCTATTACAAATTGGGCCGTGGTCCAGGTTCCTTCAAATGAGGGGGTTGTTTTTTTTCTCTCTCTTTCAATTGGCATGTCCACGGCTATTAAACATTGTTCAAAGTGCAAGCTTTTAACATTCTAGCTTCATTCAGATAAACCACATGTTTATCAATGTGGAAAACCTTTTCTGTAAACAAAGAAGAAAAACTTTCTCTGTCCAATCTGCATGACAACAAAGAGCCGGTAGAAAAATGGGTGATCGCTTCTCTTCTTTTCCTTTTTTCTTCTCCCCATCAAGTGATCAGGGAAATTCAGAGCCAGTTTGGTGTAGTGGTTAAGTGCGCGGACTCTAATCTGGGAGAACCAGGTTTGATTCCCCACTCCTCCACTTGCACCTGGCTGGATGACCTTGGGCAAGCCATGGTTCTCGCAGAGCTGTTCCTGAAAAAGAGCAGTTTCTCTCAGAGCTCTCTCGACCCCACCCACCTCACAGGGTGTCTGTAGTGGGGAGGGGAAGGGAAAGGAGATTGTAAGCCACTCTGAGACACCTTTGGGTAGTGAAGGTGCGGGGTATAAATTCAATCTCTTCTTCTCTTCTTCAGATCTCCTCTCTGGAGTCAGGAAGCAATTTTTCTCCAGGCCAGTTTGGCCGGGGATCTTGGATCTTCCGGGCATGGAACAGGGGTCACTGGGGGTGTGTAGGGGGGTATTTCTGAATTTTCTGCATTGCACAGGGGGTTGGACTAGAGGATCCTGGAAGTCTCGTCCAACTCTATGATTCAATGTCCCTCTCTGCAAAGATAAGTATGAGCCACATATTTGTACCAAAGCCCAACCTGTCAGCGCTATTTATTTATTTATTTGTTTGTTTCCCCTCACTCAGTTAGGCCTTCAAGATTGATATGGCAATAATAATGATGGTGACGATGACAACTCTGGCCCAGTAATTGTCAAACACTTGGGAGGGCGGGTGTAGTGGGATACCCAACGCAATCCTCCCGTGATCCCTCAGTTTTAATATGTCCTCAGTTCATTTTGGCTGCTGTTTTTGTCCAAATACAAGAGTGTCTGCACGTCGCTGGAGACATGATGACATCACTTCTGGTGTAGACCGGAAGTGACATCACCACACGACCAGTGACAAAGGTCCGGACCTCAGTTTGCCCCTGGTAAGTCCCCTCACTGGCCCAGAGCGGGGGCACACTGCCTCTGACGGGAGTCTGGGAACCCTGCTGCTTTCTGCAGATTCAGACTTTGGGGAGGGGGGGCATGTAAAAAGCAAGGAAGCTGGCTGTAGTCATGGAAACAAAGTGGCAGTACATCAAACGTGATGCCGTTGTCCATTTGTAACGCTTTAGTCCGTCGCGGTCTTGTACAGGGGTGCCACAGATATCTGTCTGCAGGGTACCAACAGCATCCCTAGTCCTGAAAGCAGAAGTGCTCGCAAATGGGAAACGTATTTGCTTTGCCGCCTTTGTCCTCGGATCACTTTAAGGAGCCAGGAAAGATAACTGGTAGGGGAACGAGAGTGCCTGCCTGTCTTGTCTTGTCTTTCTTTTTCTGCCACCAAGTCACAGCCAACCTATGGTGAAACCTACAGGGGTCTCCAGCCAACAAATATCAGGGTCGCTCTGCAGAGGCAGGCCGAGGGCACATCACCTCTGAATGTCTCTTGCCTTGAAAACCCCACCAGGGGTCGCCATAAGTCAACTACGATGTGACGGCACTTTCCGTCCCCACACTTAACCCTTTCTTTCCTGGGAAAGCGGTTACCCTTGGGTGAGACAGCATATCCCCCCAACCTCGGCTATCTTGGTGGCTTCATCGATTTCCCCTTCTCGACTCCACAGTAATGCCGCAAAGTAGTCCGGCGTGTGAGGAAGACTTTTGAGCATGCAGGCTGCCATAGGAGCGACGCTGTCAACGGCTGAGGGTTTCCAAACAGAAGCGGCTTTCTTTCCGCTGCCGTTCTCTTTGACCTCAGAAGCTGCGAATGTGTAAAGTTTGTAAGCATCTCAGAACTACCGGCTTGGCATCGAAAGGGTGCAGACAGGGAAGCTTGCCCTTTGACAGAACAATATTTCTGAGTTGGTCCCAGACCACGTATGACATCCTCTGGGCAAATAATACTAGGGGAAAGACACATGTTTAGAAGACTGCCAACAAAAATCTTAGTGGAAACCTTGTCATTTTCGAGGAATAGAGTGAAGCGGAAAGTTCTCCTCCTCATTCTCCCTTGCCTGATTACAGAGCAGTAGAGTACATCATAAATATTTGGTCAATCAAGGACAAGTGTACATGATTACATGTGACGCAGCACACGTTTAACTGATTACACTCTAACTTTGCAGCCAAATTATTTGTGTAAACTCTTTGCCCCACATAAGCAGTAAAACAAACTTGGAAGATTCAAAACGTTATTTTGCAGGCTGATATTTTCCTTTTGCTTTCGTAACGGCATTCTTCATATGGAAACTCTTATTTTTATATCAAATCAGGCACAGGGCAAATAAATTCTCCCCAAATGTATAATGTACAATTGTCCATGATTTGAACAGTTTCTGAAAATACTTTTTTAAAAAGGTAATGAAGATTTTAAACAGCGTGACTTCCGGTTGGTAGATTGGCGATGGCGGTCGCTCACCTCAGTTCACGGGGAGGCGATTAGCACACCAGTGGCAAGGAGGGGTGCTGCCTCAAGCGGCACCCCCACGGAGCCCTTGCAATGGGTTCCAGGCCAGAGGGCTTTTGAGGGTTAGCCTTTTCGACGGCTCGATGCCGGAGAATAGAGGCTTCCCTCTGCCCTGACGGTCCTACCGCTGAGTGACCATATGGTACAAGCGAATTCGACCAGGACAAGCACAGGAGATCGAGCGGAATAATGAATCAGAGAGTGAGGTCTGTGAAAGGACCAACAATGAACGTGAGTTTGAAGTAAATGGACTATTTTGACAAAACGGAGTACCCCCCCCGGTGGGAAAAGCGGAGCGCAAGGAGGGACGCCTCTTGAGCGCAGAGACAGATCAATGCGGCGAAGGGGGTAGGGGGGAAACAAACAGCGTGACTATATTGAGAGACTATATTGAGAGTAACGATAGTGAAAAGACTTCAAGCCCGGACAAAGCGGTTTGAAATTGTAAACAAAGAGGGAACATGGCGGCTTCCCGAGGAAAGTTTAAACCGAAACCAGGCAGCCAGAGTCCAAGACCGGAAGAGGGAGCAGACGTCATGAAGTTACTAGCGGATATGCTGAAGCCAGTAATGGAGCAACTCGGTGGTATTAACCAGCAACTGGCTACACTGAATCAAAACCCAGCCCTCGCAAAGAGTTGATGTCACAAGGAATAAGTGTCACCATGGAAAGATCTGCTCAGCCTTAAGCAAGAATTTCCCAGAGGTCCCTTTTCTCCTTGATGTTTCATGAAGGCTGCCCGGAACCTCCCTCTGCTTACAGAAGGAGTCCTCCCTGTGTGTCAGAGGGACCAGCCAGAGGGTTGGATCCTGCTAGGTTTGCACGGGATGATGGGATCTGCACAGACATAAAGGCAGACCAAACAGTTTGGTGAGACTCAGCGAGAAGAGGAACTGGGTGAGAGCTCCCAGTCCACGGACTTTCAGTGAAATTCTCTGCCTTCAGACGAGGATATTTTGAAGCATGGGGGTAGGGGTAATAAAGAGTTTCGTTTCTTATATGGCCGGGGTCCAACATACCTGAGGGACCGCTTTTCTCCATACATACCCCAGGGAGCACTATGGTCGGGGTCTCAAAACTGACTGGCCCTCCCATGTTCCAAGGATGCCAGGCTGGCCACAACCAGGGCCAGGCCTTCTCAGTGGCAGCTCCATACTAGTGGAGCAAGCTCCCAGAAGAGATCAGGGCCCTGTGGGATCTTTTAGAAGAAGGAGAGATTAGATTTATTCCCCGCCCTTCACTACCCAAAGGTGTCTCAGAGCGGCTTACAATCTCCTTTCCCTTCCCCTCCCCACAACAGACACCTTGTCAGGTAGGTGGGGCTGAGAAACCTCTGACAGAAAAGGCTCTTTTTCAAGAACAGCTCTTATCAGAGCTATGGCTTACCCAAGGTCATCCAGCAGGTGCAAGTGGAGGAGTGGGGAATCAAACCCGGTTCTTCCAGATTAGAGTCCATGCACTTAACCACTATACCAAACTGGCTCTGTCTTTTAGAGTTCTGCAGGGCCTGCAAGATGGAGTTCTTCCACCAGGCCTTCAACTAAGGAATCAGTGGCACTATTACAACCAACAATCCCAATTATAGAGCCCTGGCCCTTGGGTTTGACATCTACAGCCTGTGTCGTCACTTATATCAGGAAGATCATGGAGCAGAACATTTAGTTAGACCTTGCATGCACTCATATAGTATGCCATTGTTAAGCAATAATTAATTATCGCCAGCACTTTATGATACTGAATTGTTTTAACTGAACTGTTTTTAGATGATTTTATGTGGACTTTAACTGTTATTTACGTATCAAACTGTGTAAGCTGGCCTAAGCCTGCTTCACGGGGAGGGCGGGGTATAAATTAATTAATTAAATAAATAATCCCCCCCCTTTCAGTGGTCCAGCAGTTAAAAAAAAATGGACAATCGTTGGATGACAGACTTGCCTTGTCAGGTAGGCATTAGATTTTTGCAGATTTAATATCCAGCTGTGAAGCCACGCCAAGTAGAAAGCGGACTGAAAAACAGAGACTTCAGGAAAAGGATGATGGCGGAATAAAAGAAGAACCAAGGAGAGACAGTGTAGCGTAGTGGTTAGACCACTGCAGTTAGACCGAGGAGACTTGGGATGAAATCCCCGCTCAGCCCGGAGGCCCAGCGTGGGTCCCGGGGGAGTCAGTTGCTCCTTGGTACATCAGGGTCTGTGTTGTCTAGTCAGACTGGCAGCATCTCTCCAGGGTCTCAGGTAGAGGGTCTTCCTGTCACCTGCAGCCTGAAAAGAGCCAGAGTCCAGTAGCCTCCCAAAGGACATCTTTGATTTGGACATCTGGGGACGGTGGGTAGGGAGTGTTGTTAGGTCAAGAATCTCACTCTTGACAGGGTGCCTGCTGTATTTTTGAAGGACTGTGTGGATGGGGGACTCCTGTGACAGCAGCTCTTGCTCTGGGCACTGTACCTGGGTGACAAGAGTCGATGAGGAGATTGGGGAAGGCTGCACGGCGCATACAGACCAAGCTGAGCTGACCCACCAGTCCTCTGTCCGCTTGTCACGGTTGGCCGTAGAACACCGACGATGTCCCGACCACTCTGGTTTTCGAAGACTTAAAAGTTTCCACTATACGCAATAGCCTCGCTCAGCATTTCCGAAAATACAGATTGTGGAGTTGCCCACCCGCCCCTTTGAAAGAAACACAACACACGTTATGGGATACATCAGCTGACCTGCACCATTTCATACGCACGTTAAAATACGGGTTGTATCTGTGCTTGCAAGGCAAGCTTCCTGGCAGAGCAAACCCACCCCCGGCTCAGAGCCAGGTCTGGAATCCCTCCGGGCCCTACCCGTCACGGCCCGCACGCCGGTGGGTAGAGGCGATGGAGGGGCACACTTTGGCCCATGGCCTTGAGCAGGGCTTGTTTTGTAGAAAAAAAACAGCAGGAACTCATTAGCATAATAGGCCACACCCAACCACAGAAACTCATCAGCATATTAGGCCACATGCCTGACAGTACAGCTCATTAGCATATTAGGCTCAAGTGGTTAAGACACTGAACTGCAGGCTGTGGAAGGTCAGTAGTTCAGCAGTTCGGGACCCGGGTGCCGCATGACGGAGTGAGCTCCCGTCTCTAGTTCCAGCTCCTGCCAACCTAGCAGTTCGAAAGCAAGAAATTGCAAGTGGATAAATAGGTACCACTTCGGTGGGAAGGTAACAGTGTTCCGTGCACCTTGGTGTTTAGTCATGCCGGCCATATGACCACGGAAACGTCTTCGGACAGCGCTGGCTCCTCGGCTTTGAAACGGAGATGAGCACCGCAACCCTAGAGTCGGACTCGACTGGCTTTCGAGCAAGGGAGACCTTTACCTTTACCTTTAACCAGCTTTTGCCAGGCCTATTTATACCTCACCCCCTCCGACCATGCAGAGCAAGCTGCTGCTCCGTCCACCCCAGAGCTCACACTTGGCCGAACTGCCGATGAAGGGCGGCCGCTGTCAGACCCAGCTGGGAAGGCAGCCCCCGATTGGCCGGCGCTCCCGTGCTGAGCATTGATGCTTCACTCCAAGGATGGGGGGGGGGGGGGAAACGTCAGTGCCTGCTCCACAGGCCAGCACTGGTCTTTTCTGAGGTCACACTGTCCCTGTCTGAAGGAGCTGATGTTGCCTACTGAAACTACCGGTTTCTCTGGAGACACAACAACCTAGCATGTTGCTCTGCTAAACGTCGGGGGAAGTTTTCATGGACTTTTAGCTTCCCAGAGGAGGTGGAATCAACTAGAGGGACAGAGAGCATGGAATGATGCCAAAAAGCCCACTGTATTTTGTCCACACTTGTTCCTTAAGACCAGGGGACTTGTTTTTTTTTGTTACTGTGGTTGTTGTTGTTTTTGAAAAAAAGAGGTGCTGGAACCCGCAAGAGGGAAATGCAGTTTTCAATTTGTACACTGAAAACTCATGAAGTTTTAAACGTTTTAAAAAGAATTTTGTTGAAGAGGTTCCGGAACTCCATTCCGGTGTGTTCCCCCAGAAAAAAAACCCTGCAAAACCTGCTACTTCTATCTATCTATCTATCTATCTATCTATCTATCTATCTATCTATCTATCTATCTATCTATCTATCTATCTATCTATCTATCTATCTATCTATCTATCTATCTATCTATCTATCTATCTATCTATCTATCTATCTATCTATCTATCTATCTATCTATCTATCTATCTATCTATCTATCTATCTATCTATCTATCTATCTATCTATCTATCTATCTATCATCTCTCTCTCTCTCTCTCTCTCATCACACACACACACACACACACTTTTATAATTAAAAAACCACAAAAAGGACACAATGGGTTCTCATTTTTCTGGTAGGCTAAAGGCTGGTGGCTCAGTAGTTAAGATGCTGAACTGCGGGCTGGAAGGTGAGTAGTTCAGCAGTTCGAGACCCAAGTGCCGCATGATCGAGTGAGCTCCGGTCTCTGTTCCCAGCTCCTGCCAACCTAGCAGTTCGAACGCAAGAAATCGCAAGTCGATAAATAGGGACCACCTCGGCGTTTAGTCATGCCGGCCACATGACCATGGAGAAGTCTTAGGACAGCACTGGCTCTTCGGCTTGGAAACGGAGATGAGCACTGCAACCCTAGTGTCGGATTCGACTGGCTTTCGAGCAAGGGAAACCTTTACCTTTACCTTCTAAAGGCTGGTAGTCGATTTAACTGGATAACTTTTTGGCTTCCTAGATTCTGGTCTGTCTAGTCTTCCCCAAAGGGACCCCTATGACCTCATCCCATGGTACACAGGACCAACTCGCCGAATGCCAAGTGCCATCCCCAACGGTGCCCCCAACACTCCAACAATCATGCCGGAAAGCTAGCTCCGCAGCCGAACTCAACCAGCAAGGCTTTAAGTGAAATCATGTGTGTGTGAGACTTCTCAGAGAATGCCTGGGGTGATATAAGAAGCAGCTTTTTGCCTTCCTTTGTACAGACACTGTCCTGTCAATGCAAGCATTACTGGAGCTCTCCTTCTTTCCAGCCCCCATGGCAGCTGATTTCGATACCTTAAATCACCCACCTCTGTCCAATGGGGGACAATAAAGTCAGAACCAGCAAGAATGGATTTCATTTCAGAGCAAAGGTTGCCGCTGTAAAACCTTTGTTTGTTTTGCTGAATAAACTCATTGAGACACCGGGTATAAATCTTTCTTTATTAAGTATTGGAGCGTTCAAGAAGATGGATGTGTTAGTTTCGCTGAGATATCCGGGACTGGAGACTCAGGGGTTTATCACTGCTCCATTGCGGTTTCTGCAAATGTGCTGGGCCCGTTTTAAGAGCCGGGGCTTGATGTATTCCTGGGAGGCTTTTGTTGGCTTTGGAAGATGGATCTTTACTGCTTGTGAAATGACAAAGGGGGCAGAAGCAGCGTCAAGTAAACTTTGCCTGCTTAAAAAAAAAAAAAAGACAGCTTTTGAACATGTGAGCCACTTTTGAAATGTTTCCTGTGGTGACTTCAATTATGAAGGAGGAGGAGGAGGAGGAGGAGAAGAAGAAGAAGAAGAAGGAGGAGAAGGAGGACTGGATTTATACCCCACCCTTCACTCGGAGTCTCAGAGCGGTTTACAGACTCCTTTCCCTTCCCCTCCCCACAACAGACACCCTGTGAGGTAGGTGGGGCTGAGAGAGCTCTTTCCAGAACTGTCCTTGAGAGAACAGCTCTGCAAGAACTCCGGCTTGCCCAAGGTCATCCAGCCAGGTGCAAGTGGAGGAGTGGGGAATCAAATCCGGTTCTCCCAGATTAGAGTCCGCACACTTAGCCACTATACCAGACTGGCTTTTGTGTGCATGCACACTTCATCAAATGCACACGAAAGCTTATACCCAGAGTTAAACTTGGTTGGTCTTAAAGTTGTCACTGGACTCAAACTTTGTTCTAAGGTTTTTTGGGGGGAATGAGCTTTTGAGACTCAAAGCTCCTTCTGTCAGAAGATACTATCTGATGAATTGCCCAAGGTCATCCAGCAGCTGCAAGTGGAGGAGTGGGGAATCAAACTGGGTTCTCCCAGATTAGAGTCCGCGCTCCTAACCACTACACCAAACTGGCTCTACAGGAATTCTACAGGAGCTCCTCGGCTACATTGGTAGCCTAACATATTCTCTCTCTCTCTCTCTCTCTCTCTCTCTCTCTCTCTCAAAACATTTATAACCTGCCTTTCCTCACGCCTGCCAATTCAGACCCCCTCGGAGGCCCTGGCAAACAGGCAGGCCTTGTAGCACCTCCTGAAGGTTTCAGGTGGGCTCTCATCTCTTCAGTGTGCCCCTCCCACCAAGCCGGAGCCACGATGGAAAAGGCCCAGGCTCTGGTTGATGCCAGACGGGCCATACTGACTGGTGAGGTGACCAACAGATGGCTGCCTGATGGCTGTAGTTGGTGCACAGGGACATATATGGAAGGAGATGGCCCTTCAGATTTTATGGGCATTTTTAGACTGTGCAGTAAAAGTCCTTTTAAACTGCGCAAGGGGGGCTTGGGAATTTCAACCAGGGGTGGGCTGGGGGGGTTCCCGTACCCTGGAGGGTCCCTAGTGGTCAGAAGCCCTGATGGTTCAGGCCAGGCCCGTAGCTACGGTGGGACTTTTGGGGGCTCCGCACCCTTTCTTAAAAGCATAGCCCCACAAGAATTTATCCTCTAAATTATTTTTGTTGTTGTTAAAGGTGTGTGGTCCTTTAAGCAGAGTAGGGTGCTGTAGTTGACTAATTCTCGCACTGAGCAAGGGGGTTGGAGTAGGTGACCTCTAGGATCTCTTCCAACTCTGTGTCAAGGAACTGGTCACCTTTAAGAGGGTTTTTTTCCCCCTGCCTGTTAGCTTTCTTGACTAGAGAAGTCATCAACCTCCACCTGCTGACTTGTTCTCAGAACTGTTGCTTCGGCTGTCAGAAGTGATTAACTTGCAGCAGCTGAGAATGGTCATTTAAAGCGGTTGACAGCTTGCAGTTTATAGTTCTATCCTGGCTACAGCTTTCTGTTGGCCAAGTGGCTTTTCTTTCTGCACTGAGAACTTCAGCCCCACCAGGAAAAAAAAAATGCCCCACAAGCCACAAAATCCTGGCCCTGGCACTGGGCTCATATCTAGCTCCCTTACTGCAGACCAACCCTCCTGAAATTATCTTCTTTTCTGCTATTGTATTTGACTTTGAAGGACTGGAAATGATGAGAACTCTCAGCTCCTTCTTTAGAGACTACTAAATTGCAGCAGTAACAATTACGCGTAGGTTGGGGGGGGGATGCAAGTCCAGCTTTAACTATGTGTACTGTGGGGGGAAGAGTACCATCATGAAATAATGTTTTTTTTAATGGGTTAATGTTGTGAATATTTATTGCCCACAGGGTGGACATGCATAGGAAGGACTGGGAGGGTTCCCTGGATCCCTGGGGATGGGATGGGGGAAGAATGAGTGGCTCAAGACTGCATGGACTCCTCCAAGATAGGAAAGAGAGAGGAGGAATGAATGTTTCCAATTGGTATATTTACTATCAAGCGGCCGCTCTAGTGTGGATAAAGGAGTGGATAAGCCTTAAAGATACAAGACTTCTATCACTAGAGGGACATGATCTTAGGATGGGATGGCACGCTTATGTCTGGTACGGGAAAGATAAGATCCATACAAACTTTGCTAGACACACACTAAGAGGATCACTAAATAAGATTTGGACTAAATTAAAAGACATATGGTATAGAAAAACCCCAAGATGGGTGGCCCCGCTAGAAGCTTTTATGAAACCATCATTAGTAACGAGGAATCTAAAGGAAAGCTATCAAACACTATTAAGCAAAAAAAAATGAGTTAAAAACAGAAGAAAAACTAAGACAGGAAAACAACTTGTCATGGTGGGAGCAGATAACATTAAGAGACAGATATAAAAAAGACATGATAAGAGGATTTGAAGATCAAAACAATGAACTAGATAAAATATGGCTGTCCTCAAATGATAAGTTAATCCAGAAGCTATATAAGTTTCTGCTAACGGATTTTGAACAGGACGAAGAAATTAAATCTGTAATGATCACCTGGATGAGAGATATAGGAGAAATAGAGGAAGAGAAATGGGCATCTATGTGGAAGATGGCTAAAACTATGAGAGCGATAGCATATAAAGAAAATGTGTTTAAAATGTTTCATAGATGGCATTGGGCGCCCGATAAAATAGCCAAATGTTATATGGGGTACTCGAATAGATGTTGGAAGTGCAAAGTTTGTAAGGGGACCTTCTATCATATGTGGTGGGAATGTAATAAGATACAAGGGTTCTGGAGAATGGTGAAAAGAATATTTCAAGAAAGTTTGGGTATAAATGTAACACTAAAACCGGAAATATATCTGTTGAATATGATCCCGAGAGGTTATAAAAACCAAGATGCTCATATAATTAGTTATATCATAACAGCTGCCAGAATATTAATAGCTAAACACTGGAAATTAGAAAGATTACCTACAAGAAAAGATCTGATAAATAAAATACTAGAACTAGCCAGGATGGATGATCTAAGTTTAAGGTTGCAGGATAAGAATGAGAAGGTACACAAAAGGAGATGGGAAAAAATTTATAAATGGATTGAAGATCAGACAGAAATGTAATATCCCTATTGTATAGGTAGAATGATAAGGGATAATGGACTCTGATTTATATGCAAATGAAGCAGATGAAATGTTTGTTAATGTAAAGTTTTTTAAAAAAACTTTAAAATGGAAAGTACAAAAAAAAAAGACTGCATGGACTCTAGGGGAAATTGAAAGAAGGTGAGGGGCAAAAAGCCAGGAACAGCAACCCCCCTTCCCCTGGTAGTTTCCCTGGCATCACAGGCCATGCCACTCTTGAGTGGAAAAGAAACGTTTGTAATAACAGCAGCGTTCAGTTGGCAAGAAGATGGACAATGCAATCTGAAAGGTCCCCCCCCTGCCCCCGCCATCGGAAATGGATCTGATTTTTTGGTGAGAAGTCTTGGGGACAGAAGCTTTGCACTTTGTACAACTGCTGACGTTGTTTGAGTCTCTTCTGGAGCAGCTGTCTTTGGGCGGGACAGAAACAAATAAGTTGTTGCCTCAGGATGGTTTTGATCAGGGGTGATTTCCTGCCGGAGAGCGGCAGAGTGGCGCTCCGGCAGTAAGGAGCCTGTGGCACCCCCTCCCTGCCGCCGACATTCCTGGCCCACCTGTGCAGGTGGATGGGCCAGGGAAGGTTTGCAGAGCCCCCCGCCGCCTGGGGGGATATAAATGCTTTTCTTTCCCTGGGTTCCCTGCCCAATCTTCTCCAGGTGCTCCGCAGCTGTGGGCCACCTGGAGAAGATCAGGCAGGGAACCCAGGCAAGCCCTTTCCAAGGGGTGTGGCATATGCAAATGAGTTATGCAAATGAGCTCCTGCACCTCTTTTTTATGAGATGACCCCTGGTTTTGATTGATTTCTGAGTGGCCCAGATAATTAATTTTGGCTCCTTTCCCAGTGTCACTTTGGCCCAACGCTTGAATGTCTTTGCTGGTTTACTGCTGGGGGTGGGCAATGATATATCATGCCAAGAAGTGTAAATGGATAGATGGATGGACAGACAGACACTGCATAGACATACACACACAAGAGATAAGATGTAACGTTCATTGTGTGTTTATATGTTAAGTTCGGTCAAGTTGCTTCCGACTGAGGGGTACCCTATCCCTTGACAGACTCCATCCGTCCTGTGTTGGGTCTTCCTCTTTTCCTGCTGCCGTCAAATTTCCCTAGCCTTATTGTCTTTTCCAGTTACTCTTATCCTCTCCTAATGTGACCAGAGCACAATAGCCTCAGTCTAGCCATTTTTAGCTTCTGGGGAGAGTTCAAACTTGATTTGATGTACGACCCATGGGTTTGTCTTTTTGGCAACTCACGGTATCTGTCAAAGTCTCCTCCAACACCACATTTTGAGGGAATAAACTTCCTTTCAAAAACAAAATGGAACCAAACGCTGATGTACTCTCTCGTTCCTAAAAACGAGTAGCCGTAGACTGCCTGCTCAGGTTAGCCAGTCCTTCTCAGACTCTCAACAATAATTGACAGGACTTTTTAAAAATCTACATTGCCCGGGGCCAAGATGAGTGGGTGTTCGTTCTATATAGTGCAGGACTGGAATTTGTTGTCTTTGGGGTCCTATTTGTACTGTCCGTTGGACCCTTTGCATGTTTACTCAGAAGAAGACTCCCCTGCATTGAACAAGGCTTCCTCCCAAGTAAGCATGCATAGCCTTCAGGTAGGAGACAGCTTTTGATCAGTTTCAGGGGGTAGCTGTGTAGGTCTGCAGTAGAATATCTTGATTTGAGTGGGTAAGACGCTGAACTGCAGACCGGAAGGTTGGTAGTTCAGCAGTTCGAGACCCAAGTGCCACATGACAGAGTGAGCTCCCGTCTCTGGCCCCAGCTCCTGCCAAAAACCAAAAAAAAAGGGGGGGGACTCAACCCAAGATTTAACTGCGAATCAAAAAGGTTAAGCTAACACTGTATGTTATAAAAGTACAAATGTTTATTAAGGTGTAAACATGTTAAAACATATTATGATTAAAAGAAAGAATCTAAATATCAGACTTATAAAACCTTTTCCGGTACAAATACACTTGACGGGTAAACAATTTCAAATTTAAGGACCAAACGCGTTTCGGCCTCTTTGGGCCTTCCTCAGGGGTCACTGTTTTCTATATTGTACTGGCACACATCCAAATACATGTATTCCTTCTTCTTCTACTTCTTCTTCTTCCTTCTTCTATTTCTTCTTCTTCCTTCTTCTTCTTCTTCTCTCTTAAACCCAGAATTAAACCTTGTTGGTCTTAAATGTGCCCCTGGACTCAAACTTTGTTCTGTTGCTTCAGACCAACATGGCGACCCACCCAAAATCTTGTTTTTCTTTTAGATCCTACTGCACTTAAATCTAACCTTTTAGTCATCCCCCTCCCCCATGGTAAACATATATTTCAGCGATTCCATAAAACCTTTTGCCCTGCTGTTCCAAACAGTACTAGTCTCAGGCTGCTGTATAGGTATGACTTTTGGGAAGGGGTGTGTGTGTGTGTTGCTGGTGATTATGGAAAGCGCGTCCCATAAAAACTTAGCAGAGACTATTGACCGGTAAAACAATTAAGTGAGATACTGAGTCCAATTACCTAGACATTGATTTGGGCTTAATCACCTCCATTAATTTTCGCAGAAAGTGATTTTCAAAATCTGCAAATTTTCTTTTTTTGTGTCTGTGTGTCTCCCTCTTTCTAGATCGAGGAGGATACATGGCAGAAATACTACCTGGAGGGAGTCGCGAACGAAATGTATACAGAGTATCTTTCTAGTGCCTTTGTCGGCTTGTCCTTCCCTGCTGTTTGTGAGTAAGTTGATGCGGAGCAACCCTTGCACGGGCCTTCTTTCGTGCCCAAGTCAAATGGAAAACGGAAGTGACCTGTTTCTCATTCTGAAATCCAGGGCTATTTTTGGGCAGGAACGCACAGGAACGGAGTTCCGGCTGGCTCCTGAGTTGGCCACGCCCAGCAGGAACTCATTAGCATAACAGGCCACACCCAACAGCAGAAACTCATTAGGATTGGCTACATTAGGGGTGTGTGGCCTAACATGCAAAGGAGTTCCTGCTACAAAAAAAGCCCTGGGTTTTGACAACAAACAAGGCAAACAGAATAAGAAGCGAAAGGTGGGTGTGGCTGGATGACCACACTTCTGGTAACATGGGGGTGCGGCCTAATGTGCTAATGAGCTGTGCTGTCAGGGGTGTGGCTTAATATGCTAATGAGTTCCTGCTGTTGGGTGTGGCCTATTATGCTAATGAGTTCCTGCTGGGCTTTTTCTACAAAAAAAAGCTCTGCTGAAATCCAAAAGTCAGTCGGGGGGGGGGGAGGATTAAACGTCAAATGTATAGTGTTATATAACATATCTTTAAATGCAAATGCTTTCTGTATAAACGTGTTTTGAATCAGAACGTGAAGTATGCTAAAAACAGAGCTATGAAAGATTTTTCTGTTACTGTTGTTCTTGTAGCTATTGGTCAATAATAAGATTCGAGTCAGACCAAAGTTTTTTGTTCTTTTTCCTGCACCATAATAATGACTGACCCCATTGTGCAGATTTACTAATCTGTATGGGGGGCAGCCCTTTGCCGTTGTAGATCATGGTTCTATAGCAGAGTTCTTGTGTTTATACATCTTTGAATTTAGTCTCACTTTCTTCACACAACACTTCTCCACGGAGTATAAAATATCCCTTTCCATGACAGGAAGATACCTCCTCTGTGCGGAAGGGTCTCTTTGGTTCCATTGTAAATGTTTCTTTTTCAGCACACTGTTTTTCGAACAAAAAATGGGGGGAAGGATTACTTGTGTGAAGCCATCGTCTTAGATCCACTACTTGATATATTCATAGGGTTGCCAAGTGTCTTACCTGGTGCAGCGGGGGAGAGTCGGTTCCGGGCGACGTCATCACCCTGGGCACGTCAGCCTGATATGGGCACTTTGGGGGTGAGGTTCCCCCCGCCAGCCGGATCTGGACCGGCAGGTTGGGGGCCCTTGGCAAATCCCCACCCCCCCTGGGGGACTTGGCAGCCCTATATATTCACAGGGCCGAATTTTACAGAGGCCTTATGCATAGTGAAAATGAATGACTATGAAGTCACCCGCTTGGCCACTTCTCTCAGCAGGATAGTAATCCGGTGGCCAAATGCTTTCATCAGCTGTCATTCAGATCGAGGGGGCAAGAAATACGAGCAGTGTGTCATAAATCCAAAAAAGCCATGTCAGCAGTCAAAGTTACCATAGATGCAAATAGGGCATCAGGCCATGACAAGGTTAATAGAATAGGGAAAAGAAAAAAAGTCCGTGGGACGACCCAATTAAGTATGAGAGCAAAGCTCTTCGATCTAAATACATAAACAGTAAATGGCAAACAGTTTCAGTTCAGTTTCAGTTTATTAGGTTTAAAAGCCTGTAGGCCATACACCATAAAAACTAATTTAGACTTTGAAAAAGGTTTTAGACATTTAAAAATACAGCATAACAGAAATGTGCCACATCTAATTTACAATTATGGCACAAGAGTACTCAGCAAAACCTTGTAGATTCCAAAAAGGAAGAAAATTTTAATAACCATTTCCTCAGGAACTTTTCTCTCACAACTCCATGTTTTGGGCAACAGAAAAATATATATGCAAGTGAGTCTATAGCTGCTAGTGGGCAGTCGCAGTAACGTTGACTTGCCCTGAAAATGACCCTTCATCTGTGCAGATGGAACGGCATTGCAGCATGCCACCATATATGCTCTTCTCAATTTAGGAACGGATTGGGTTGCCAAGCCCCCCAGTTTGGCAGGGATCCCCTGCTTTTTGGGGGGGTTCTACCCGCTGCCAGCCAGCTGGCCGACAGGGAAGCCCCACCCCCAAGCCCCAACACCCGCAGCCACCCCCTCCCTTCTCTCTGCACTTAAAGGGAGACCAGGGCAGGGCAGGTAGGAGGCCTGTTGCCTGACCTGGCGGAGCTGGAAGAAAACCAGTCTGGCAACATTTGGGATCTGGGCGTCTGTTGATAAGGAGGCATCCAGAATCATGCCCAAGCTCTGGACAGTTGGTGCTGATTTTAAGGGCACACCGTCAAGAGCTGGGAGTTGGCACCCCAAACCTGTATCCTCACTGCCCAGGCACAGAACCTCCGTCTTAGCTGAATTCTATCTCAGCCAGCTCTGTTTTAACCATCCCACCATGGCCTCCAGCCCCTGAGCCAAAACAACGGCGGCAGTATCTGCCCAGCCACCCATCAAAAGATATAGGTGGGCGTCATCAGCATACTGATGGTAAGTAAAGGTTCCCTTGCTCGAAAGCCAGTCGAATCAGACTCTAGGGATGCGGTGCTCATCTCCATTTCAAAGCCGTCTAAAAATGTTTCCGTGGTCATGTGGCGGGCATGACTAAACACCAAGGTGCATGGAATGCTGTTACCTTCCCACCGAAGTGGTACCTATTTATCTACTTGCAATTTCTTGCTTTCGAACTGGTTGTGCAAGGTTGGCAGGAGCTTGAACTAGAGACGGGAGCTCACTCCGTCTTGCAGCACCCGGGTTTCGAACTCCTGAACTACCGACTTTCCACAGCCTGCAGCTCAGCGTCTTAACCACTTGAGCCACCGCAGCTCCGTTATACTGATGGTACCCCAGCCCCAAACTTTGCACTAGTTGTGCAAGGGGGCACATGAAGATGTTAAGCAACATCGGGGAGAGGATTGCTCCCTGAGGGAACCCACATACTAGGGGGGGGGCTAGGAGACACCCTCTCCCCCAGTGCCACCCTCTGTCCCTGACCTTGGGGAAATGGGGTAAGCCACTTCAAGACTACCCCGCGAACTCCTATGTTGTTGAGGCAGTGGGTCAAAAAATCATGATCGACCATATCGAACGCTGCTGTGAGATCAAGAATTAACATCAGCACCAACCCGCCTCAGTCCAGCTGCCTGTGGAGATCATCTGTGAGGGTGACCAGTGCGTCTCCATCCCATGGAATAGATCCAGTGCCAATGTGTCATCCAAAAAACTGTGTGAGTTTGTAGCAGTTAATAAAGGTTTGCAATGGAGATATGACATCAGATATTGGGATTCAGAAAGGCACATGGCAGGGATGTCCTTTATCATCTTTACTGTTTATTTTCGCACTCGAAACACTGAATGATACAGTTAGAGAAAATCCGCAAATACATGGCCTTAGGGTGAAAGGAGAAGAATTTAAGTTATTGGCTTATGCGGATGACATTGTTTTCACAATAGAGGATCCACTTGTCGGATGTTAATATCCAGCTGTCAGATCATAATGATCTGTCAGCAGGGAAGCTGCTGGAAACTGGTCCTGACCGGTTGAGTCCTGATTATGGAGTGAGGTCAGTGACAATGACACAGCATTAACCTGATTGGTTGCTGAAATGTATATAAGTGGACAAGTGCTGCCCTGTGTACTTCTTCTCTCTTATGGTGGTTACTGGCGAAGCATTTTGTCCAAGGATTGTACATATTGTAAATAAAATCTGTATATAGTTTACCACAGGACTGTCTTGTGTGGTGCTATACAGAGCTGGGTTTGCAGCTGAGTGCTGAAGAGTGGCTGGTGAGTTGGAATGGCTGAAACAGTCCTAGTGGCTGGCTGATACCTTCTACTGGCTCACAGGCTGTCCTACGTGCACCGCGCAACACCACTACCTACAATTGCAAACAATACAGGAATATGGAGATATGGTGGGATTAAAAATTAACCTGGAAAAAAACACACTAAAATAATAACCAAAAATTGTACACCCAATGTGATACAAGAAATACAAAAACTAACAGAAGTCGTTGAGATAGTGAAAAAAGTTAAATACTTAGGAATAATATTATCCAGTAAAAATAGTACCCTCATAGAGGATAACTACCACAAACTACCTGAAGAAATTAGAAGGGATTTACAATGTTGGAAGGATATCCAGCTATCTTTAATGGGTTTTTCTGCATGAATCTTGGCAGTAAATGGCACCTGCTTAAGTGCGAGATCGCAAATGCTTCTTGCATCATTTTGCATTATTGCTAATTGTGCCCCATTGGGCAGGAGCCACGTGAAGCAAACCCCTGGGAGCTGGGCCTCCAAGCCTTTTCCATTGTCAAAACAGCTGTGTTTCCATATGTTCCTTGGAAACGTGTTCTGCTGTGCCTCCGTTGAATCCGCAGCTACCTTCCGTATGGCACACTAGTGTAGCAAAGGTACAGTAATCCATAAAGAAGGGGCCTTTGATGAGTTTTAGGACCCACCCCACAACATTGGCACTCTCTCAAAGCATTTGATTATCTGGAAGCGTAATTATCAGCTTTTGGGTTTAAATTAAAGAGAGGCCGTAAGTCAAGCCTAACCAACATGTTAATGATAATGTTACTCCTCAGTTCAGATTAATTAAAGCTCAGCAGCAATTAGGATGTGGCAGTTGCACATTACCATGCTTGGTGCACAAATATTTCCATTGCAGTAAGGGATGTCTGTCTGTTTTCACGATAACAGAAGATATCGAAATGAGTTTTCTCTTTCATTCCTGAAAGGGAAAGGGAATCGGTCACCATATAATCAGGCCAGGTAGAACAGCAGTGATTTGCCTATAATCAACTCATTGCAGCAGTTCAAATTGCAAACCATGCTTCAAAAAGTTTTGAAGTAGCCAGTGCTGTTCAGTATTGGTTGAGAATCTTAAAAAACGTTATCTGAAACTACCAAGAAAAATCCAAAACAGATTTCTAGGGAAAGGGGGTGCGGTGCCTTCTTGGGTGAAAAATCTGAGGAAATTTAAGGGAACCTAAAATAGTCCAAACACGTTTAGTGAAAAATGAGGATGGGGAAGGGGTTCTCCCCGATTCCATTGCGGTTTTGTTTTGTTTTCCACTGAAGTCTGGTAACACCAGAGTACATCAGGGCTCTTTTTGTAGCAGGAACTCCTTTGCATATTAGGCGACACACCCCTAATGTAGCCTTACAGAGCCAAGAGCTTACAGAGCTCTTCATACAGGGGCCACTATAAGCTCTTGGAGGATTGGCTACATTAGGGGTGTGTCACCTAATATGCAAAGGAGTTCCTGCTACAAAAAGAGCCCTGCAAGGAACGATGAAGTGAGTGGCATTTTAGGCCTTTATATCTGTCACATTTTATACTGCCCATCCTTTCCAGAGCTCAGGGCAGCATGCATAGTTCTCCCTTCTCCATTTTATCCCCAAAACACCTCTGTGAGGTTAGGTTTAGCAAGTGTGTGGTTGGCAGAGTGGGGACTTGAACCCTGGCCTTACACTTACACTCAGTTATAGAACTAAGACCAGAGTCCTGTCTAACAACCCTGTGAAAAAAAGAAGGTGGTTTCAGAGGGTAGCGGTGCTGGTCTGCCGTAGAACAGCGAGATTCAATTCAATCCACCATAGAGACCAACAAGATTTTTAAAGGTATGAGCTCTCAAGAATCAGAGCTCTGATGAAGGGAGCTTCGACCCTTGAAAACTCATATCCTGAAAATCTTTGAGTCCAGTGGCACCTTTAAGACCAAAAAAGTTTAATTCTGGATATAAGCATGCAGACGAAAGCTTCTGCCCAGAATTAACTTTTCTTGGTCTTAAAGGTGCCACTGGACTCAAACTTTGTTCTGTTGCTTCAGACCAACATGGCGACCCCAACTGAACCTGAAAATCTTGTGGGTCCCTGAGGGTGCTACTATATGCCTACACATGGTGAAGAGAAAATCACAAACAATGCCTGTTGTCTTGTGCCCCCATTGGGAAGAAACATGAGTTATAAATATCCAAATTAAGAAATGAAAGCAGCTGCTCTAATTCATTGTTTGTGGAACTATTCCTGTGATGTCCAGTTGGGGATTTCAAGCCCCCCACTGTGTGGTAAAACCATGGAGGTTTTGCAAAATGCTAGAGCATCCCCTATGTTAAAACCAGAAGTGACATAAGCATGCTAGCATGATGCTGGTATGCCAGGCCCTGCCCCCGAACTCATTCTGGGGTTTGCACTGCGGCCTGGCAACCCTATCTTAGGGGTTGTGCATTCGGTAAAGCTGAACCGGGGGGACCCCAAAAATTCCTTTTGGGCATCTTTTTGGTATTTGTCAAGCCGAATCAGAGAAAAATGCCGAATACAGAATGCCAAATAAAAGCTGAAACTATTCAGCTTTTATTCGGCATTATTCAGTATTGCCGAATACAGGTTTTGGGGGGTTAAACTTTAAAGGACTAAACTTATCTTCTCTTTCCCACCATTTCTGTCTCTTTCCCGCCCTTTGCTCTGCTTCCCAGAAGGGAGGAGGAAGAAGGACCTTACATACAACCAGTCACTGCAATGCATTTGCAAATGGCATTGTATCTTGCAAGGCTGTTGCCGCTGCTGGCTTCAAACTTGAAGCCCAACTACTAGCTTGCTTTCCCAGGGACAGGAGGGGGGAGGAGCACTGGCCAATAGGATTGCAGGTAAGGGTGGGTACACTGCTGTTTGGCCAATCACAAGAGTTTGTTCTTTTTGAAATTCTTCTGTATATTGTTGTTGTGATGATTCTGTGCTTAAGTTGACATAAGTCCTCCTGTTGGGCTGGCATTTACCACAATGGCACTGGGTTAAACTAGAAGGTTGGCACTGGGTTCTGTTGACAGTTAGGTTGGCACTGGGTTCTGCTGCTGGGCACTAGCACTAGAACACTGCACTGCTTCTGCTGCTGGCCTTGCAAACATGCCCCCTATGCTTCAGAGATTCTCAGATTTGATCTTAGTCCTGTTGGGTTTTGGCACTGCCACAGTGGCACTGGTGGGCACATTGCACTGATTCTGCTGCTGGCCTTGCAAACATGCCCCCTCACACCTCATTTAGTTTCTACTGCAGAGATTCTCTGGGAGAAACTGCTAGGCTGTTGTTTTACTGTTGTTTTATCTGCCTGCCTTTGGAAGCAGTGAAGGATGGGGCACCCTCTTTGGATGCCCCTAGAATTGGACCCCTTGTCCAAGCTTTTCCAAACTTGGAAGTTCTTTTGGGGAGAGGCTCCAGCAGCTACAGTACAAATTTGGTGCCTCTACCTCAACCCACCCCCTAGCCCACTGAATACTCCTTAGAAGATTTTGCCATTGACTACAATGGTCCCATAGGATATAATGGAGCCATTTTTTTTATTTTTTTTGGTATCCCCAAGTATTTCCAGATAACAATATATTACCGGTATTGGTATTTGGGTATATTCAGGAATACTGAAAAAATTCGGCTTCATTATACCCGAATCCAAAACAAACCCTGAATTTTTTCCCCTGCACATCCCTACCCTAAGTCCAATTAATGAGGGTCTCAGGGAGCTAGCTGGTTGGGGAGGCTTCTGCCCCTTTCCCTGTCTCTGAGTAAATTCAAGAAAACCTATTGTGGCGGAATGGGCCTGTGTCAGCTGGCAGGCCCCGCTCTGCCCTCCCCTCCTTTGCCTGACCTGGCACCTGAAGGGGCAGTTCTTCTCCACTGCCTCCGGGTATTGCTGCCACCACTGTCCCTCTCTTGGGCTGTGATTAGGCGGGGCAGCCTCCTAACCTCCCTCTGGTGTCGCTAGCAATGTTCCCTCTAAGCTGTGGAGTCCTGTGAGCACAAATGCTACTTTGTGAGCTACTGGCATGAAAGTTGTGAGCGAGCGATTTGGCTACTGCATAAATTAGTCTGCTTTGGAGCCATCCTTCCTGAGCTAAGACAAGAATATGTGAGCCGGAGGCTAGAAAACTGTGGGCTAGCTCACACTAACTCAGCTTAGAGGGAACACTGGTCGCTGGGAACCCTGGGGCTTCCTGGCAATCTTCGGGGCTCCCCTAGAGAGTTGGCAACTGGCCATTTTGCTGCCCCTGCTTTTCTCTTCCTCCTCAGGGAGTCCCCGGCCCACCCCTGGCGTGCACAAACGGCTTGGGTGGAACTACGCGGTACAGAGGGATCCCACTCCTTTATCATTTAAAGGATTTATTTGAAAACACGTGACTATTTACAGGCATACAGTGAACTGAAGAATCAAAAATAAAGGGTGGCAAAACCGCTCCATCTCTCCCTTCTCTACACTCGGGCCCTGTCTGGATGGTCTGCAGGGCGGGCACGTCGCTTCATTCCACTGGAGAAGGTTAGATCAGCAGGTCTCCCAACATGGCCACTGTCTCCTGCAGACGCCAACCAAAAGTCTGACCGGCTTCAGACTTCTCACAAACTGACCGACTGCTGATCGACTACCTTCCCGCCCAAAACTCCACTATATAAAACAGCCGTTTCCCACCCAAGAACTGGCTCTCCCCCCTGCAGCATTCTGGGGCAGATCTCCTCGCAACCTTGATGGACTCCCTGTCCTCTCTCGGGAGCTGCCCTCTGACTGCTGGTTGGAGACAGGAGGGGATGAGGAGGAGACTAGGCCGAGGCCTGCCTCAGGTTTGATGGCTTCCTCCCATCCAGCCCACACCAACTTATGTCCACAAAATGGCGTTTCTCCACACCTATGTATGGGGTTAATGCCACTGCAAAGGCGTTTATTGCTCTATTCTCTAAGTCCTTGCTTTTTGACCATTACATTCTCACAGCCACTGTACGTTTGCAGGCTGAACGTAGAGAGGTGACTCTCCCTTTTCTCTCCTACATTAATTTTTAAAAAATATAAACTATGTCAAGGCAGATTTGCATCTGCCCATTCCGTAGTGACAGCAGGTGACAGAACACAAAGATGATGGATACGTCTCTAGTTTCTTGTCCGGATGGTTTAGCGAAGCAACAATATAGAAAGTTTCCTCTCTAATTTATGCAAGTGAGGATCTCAGACTCTCAAAAATCCTGATTTAATTAGGAGAAGAATTTATTTCCCTCTGGGCGGGCAGACTGGCACAGTTGGCCCCAGCTCCTTTTGAGCCTTTGTTCAGGAACATCTGTGTTCAGGCGGCTCCTGTTAATAAATGATGTTGGTCTTTAA
>NW_015169199.1:599804-603955 GCF_001447785.1 Gekko japonicus
TTTGTGGATCTCACCGTGGTACTTAACATAGGGGGAAAGTGATCTAGCTGTTTTAAAGTTGTTCCTTTGCTAGCACAATGGCCTTTTCCTTATATCCTGAATATACTACAAACATGCATATTGATTTAAAATCACTTAGTAGAATGCTTCTAAGGATCTCTGGGAAGAGAAACGTACTGTTAAACCATTGTATGTCTGTTGCCCTCAAAGCCAGAAGAACATAAGAAGAGCCCTGCTGGGTCAGACCAGTGAGGGTCCATCTAGTCCAGCATCCTGTCTCACACAGGGGCCACCCAGTTCCTCTGGAGGGCCGACAACAGGGCCTAGGAGAAAGGAGAAAGAATCTGAACTCCCTGGAGAACGGGCAGAATTTACAAAAAGAAAATAAATAAAAATGGCTCTGGATAAATAAGGCTATAATGCTATAGATTTACCTTAGTGCAGTGAATTTCCTAGTTTCCTCACTCACCCTGCCCCCCAGGGGGGGCACATGAAGTTTGGGAAGGACAAACAAGAAAGTCACTTGGAGACAGATATCTCTGGGTCTTCATCAAGATCTCCTAACTTTCCTTCCCCTCTGTGAACTGGGCCAACTTTTTTTAACCATAGTAATCACTTCATTGCCCTGACCTGAAAGGCCCAGGTTAGCCTGATCTTGTCAGATCTCAGAAGCTCATCAGAGGCTGCGGTCAGACTGGCAGGGTGGCACAGTTTGGGCATGCCACTAATTACTCCATCCCATTTTGTGATGGAGATTTTTGATCAGACTCCCACCCTGATCCGGCCTCACCGCGTGCTTCTTCCATGGCTGACCGCTCTGATGAGTGCTGCACGTCAACCGCAGAATGCGCGGTCTAGTCTTTTTTTTTTTCCTTGAAAAAAAATAACAACTTTGACTTTTTGGGGAACATTTCTTGGCTGCCCATGCACGCACATGTGCATACGCTCTACCATTTGAAAACAAATAAAATATCATTACCAAATAGATATCATTGGGCAAATAAATATCATTATCAATATCTGTTTTTACCCCTTTTGGGGGTTTTTTGGCAGTCTCATTTAATATTAATAAAAGGCAAACCTGCATATTTTCCAATAGAAACATGCGTGTGATATTTCTTCCTGTCTTGTGGCTCTCAAACATCTGATGCTTATTCTATGTGGCTCTTACACTGAGCAGGTTTACCCACCCCTGCCATAGAGTCCGCCTTCCAAAACGGCCATTTTCTCCAGGTGAACCGATCTCTGTTGCCTAGAGATTGGTTGTAATCTGTTAGCCGAATTGCTTTATTTACAGCAATTGGCAATTAATAAATGGGTTCTTGGCAGTTTATACCAAGGTCCTGTTCCCACCAAGGGTTACCAGTAAAAAATTCAAGGCTGTTGTAGTTAAAATAGATGTCTTTTTCTTGAAAATATATCTCATACAAACAGTACTGATGCCCTCACACATTCAATCAAGTTTCTAAGATTTACAGTAAGAAATAAGCAGTTTTGCATTAGCAGGTAGGGGTGATGGTGGGTGATACTTATCTGCCTTGCAGCTTGGTCGTTCCAATGAATAATGGAGGGGAAGAAATGGAAAACGAAGGGAATTCACACACGACCAGAACCAGCCAGAACATGTGGGCAGTAGAGGCAAGGGTTGGGGATAGCAAGTGGGACTTAAGAGGGGTTAAAAGCAGACAGGGGTTGTTGCAGGGGAGATGCTATCTGGCCAGGTAAGAGAGACCAGGTGACTGGTTCTCTCCTTTTCTAGTGGGTTCAAGAGATGGGCCGTAACCGTGCCAATCTCTTGGCCCACCTACCTGTTAGTCCATCCCAAAAACAATCCATTGGTTGCAAGGAGGGAGGGGTGGTTACCTAGAAGGGGTGGCCGATATTGTAACCTAAAACTTTACTCGGAGTATGGTATCTGGACAGGTGTGAAAACCTAGGCGTCAGGATGCTCCATTGTAGTGTTGGTGAAGCTGGCCGTTCTCATTGTGAACCAAATGTCCATTTGGCAGGAAATGCCAATGCAGGAACAAAGCAGTGATGGGTAGTATGTGACTACGAACAGTTCTGCAATGGGGGCTGTCTCCTCTCAGAGTTGTTGTTTTCTCATTGCTCGCAATAATGGGGGGGGGGGGGGGGGGGGTTGTTCCCGTGGTAACTGTGTAGCTGAAACCTTATTTACATGTAAGGCATGTGCAGGCACCTTCTATGTGTGGTTATCACAACAGGTGACTTAAAGTGTACAGCTTTCTAAGCCTATGTGTGTGTCAGTGTTCCCTCTAAGCTGAGTCAGTGTGAGCTAGCTCACCATTTTTTAGCCTCCGGCTCACACATTTCTGTCTTCACCCAGGAAGGATGGGGCTCCAGAGCAAACTGATTTATGCAGTAGCCAAATCGCTGACTCACAACTTTAATGCCAGTAGCTCACCGAGTAGAATTTTTGCTCACAGGACTCCGCAGCTTTGAGGGAACATTGGCGTGTGTGCACAGTCCATTGTGTGTAGCAATAAATAGTTCATAAAGCCAATATCCAGTTCATTCTCTAACGAATCCCAGGAGATCGCCAGCCACGACCTGGAAGTTGGCGACCCTATTAATTGTAGCAGAGATAAAGTTACCACCTGTTTCCTGCAGATGTTATGTTCTTGATAGCTTTTGTAATGAAAAAGTGTTCCATTTACACCATTACTTTAGTGACACATCTCTGTTTTTCTCCCCCACCCTTTCTGACAGACTTGTCTTTGCGAAGCTGAGGCTCTTAATGATAGCCATAGAATATAAGTCGGAAAAACGGGAAAGCAGGTACGTCACTCTCTACAAAGGGGACTGCTTTTGGCACCTTGGATGTCTCCCCCGCCTTCCCCCGAACGGGTTTTTCTTCCTATGTCCTCCGCTATTGCGATATCTCTTACACCAGCTTATATAACCTAATCAAATGGCTGCATCGTTCTTCCCCTGAACCAGATGCTCATAAAGTTTGTTAAAAGGAAGGATATTTTAATTTCAGCTGCTTTGAGGTCTTGGCTTTAAAAAACAAACAAACTTTGGGGATGGTTTTCCTCTTTTCACCTTGATGAAACAAATCCTCCATTTCAAATACTGGAACTTCTTTATTTGTTTTAAAATGGAACTCGGCTGTTGGAGGTTCCAAATTCTTCTGCTTACTATTATGATTATCGTTGTTATACATCTAGTGCTTTCCGCATGCATGGTGCTTCCCAGATTGCAGAAATGCAGTTCTGCGCCTCCAGGAACTGTCAGTACCAGAGACAGCACCGGAAGGGGGCCGGTATGGGGGAGGGGGGAGGGGAAGGATGCGCAAATGACCCCTGAGTCATGATATATTAACTACCTTAGCAGGAGCGGTCTAAAAAAAATAACGGTCCTAGAACAAACTCACTGAGTGGCCCTGGTGGCTGTACAAGCCAGGACTGCGGGGGTCACTCAGCCCAAGAGTACTGGCCATGGTGGTGGCAGTCCAGGAGATAATGGGTGCTCTGACACAGGTTACTTTTGCCAACAGTCAGAGCCAAGTGGCTCCTGGGGTGCTGGCAGGGTTGCTGGGGCTTGGCTGTGCTCCCACGGGATCAGCAGTGGTCCTCTAGGGCACTGGCTCACCGGGAAATGTCCCTGTTGAGTCAAATGGCCAGAGCAGTTCCCCTGGAGGAAACGGCAGCTTTGCCAGGTGGGACTCCATGGGCCAAGCTCCCTCCCTCCCCCATCCTCCAGCCTCCCTAGACTCCACTCCCCCAGATCTCCAGGTATTCTCCAAGCCAGAATTGGCAACCTTACTCCTCAGGGGATGGTGGGGAGACGCCAAGAGAAGCAGCAGCCTTCGCCAGACCCGGTCAAGAGGACTGAAGGGCCACAGTGGTTGTCGACCCTGGGTTGGGAAATTCCTGGAGATTTGGGGGTGGAGCCTCAGGAGGGTGGGGTTTGGGGAGGGCAGGGACCTGAGCGGGGTCTAACGCCATAGAGTCCACCCTCCAAAGCAGCCATTTTCTCCAGGGGAACTGATCTCTGTTAACCTGGAGATCAGTTGTAATTCCGGGGAATCTTCAGGCCCCACCTGGAGGTCGGCAACACCTATCAAAAGCAGAGGTGAGCGTAAAAGCAAACAGCAGACACTTTCCCTCGTGCCCCCCCCCCCCCCC